>NW_006921624.1:16549460-16575539 GCF_000298275.1 Orycteropus afer afer
AGATAATTCAAAAACAGTTGCCGCAGTATATTGACAGACAACTTCCAGAAATGCAAGGTGGATTCAGAAGAGGACATGGAGTGAGGGATATCATTGCTGATGTCAGATGGATCTTGGCTGAAAGCAAAGAATACCAGGAAGATGTTTACTTATGTTTTATTGACTATGCCACAGCATTCGATTGTGTGGATCATAACAAATTATAGATAATATTAAGAAGAATAGGAATTCCAGAACACTTAATTGCACTAGTGAGGAGCCTATACATAGACCAGGAGGCTGTTGTTCGAACAGAACAAGGGGATACTAATACCAAAAAAAAAACAAACTCACTGCCGTTGAGTTGGATCTGACTCACAGCGACCCCTCCTTGGGTTTCTGAGGCAGTGTCACTACGAAGTAGATCGCCCAATCTTCCTTCTGAGGAGTGGCTGATGGGTTTGAAATGCCAGCCCTCTGGTTAGCAGTCAAATACCTTAAGGACTGCACTACTGCATGGTGTAAAACCAAGAAGGGAGTGCATCAGAGTTGTATCTTTTCACCATACTCATTCAATTTGTATGCTGAGCAAATAATCTGAGTAACTGGATTATATGAAGAAGAACAGGGCATCAGGATTAGAGGAAGACTCATTAGCAATGTGCAGTACGCAGATGGCACAACTTTGCTTGCTGAAAGTGAGGATGACTTGAAGCACTTACTGATGAAGACTGAAGACTACAGTCTGCAATAGGGATTACCTTAATATAAAGAAAACAAAAATCCTCACAATAGGACCAACAAGCAGCATCACAATAAATGGAAAAAAGATTGAAATTGTCAAGGACTTCATATTACTTGGTTCTACAATCAACACCAATGGAAGCAACAGTCAAGACAGCAGATGATGTATTGCATTGGGCAAATCTGTTGTAAAAGACCTCTTTCAAGTGATGAAGAGTGAAGATGTCTCCTTGAAGACTCACTCACTCTCATTCACTGCTGTCTAGTTGGATCCAACTCATAGTAACCCCTCTAAGGTGTGCCTAACCCAAGCCATGGTACTTTCATTCACCTCTTATGCATGTGACAGCTGTACAATGAACAAGGAAGACCTAAGAAGAGTCGATGCTTTTGAGTTGTGGTGTTGGCGAAGAATGCTGAGAATACCATGGACTGCTAAAAGAAGTAACAAATCATCCTGGAAGAAGTGCATCCAGAATGCTCCTTGGAAGTGAGTACGGCCAGACTTCGTCTCACCTGCTTTGGTCATGTTGTCAGAAGGAACCATTCCCTGCAGAAGATATCATGCTTGGTAAAGGCCCTCAACGAGATGGATTGTCACAGTGGCTGCAGTCATGGGCTTGGATATAGCAAGGATTGTGAGGCTGGCACAGGACCGGGCAGTGTTTCGTTCTGTTGCACATAAGGTCACTACGAGTCAGAGGCAACTCAGTGACACCTAACACAACAACAGACCTATTTTCAGACTTCTGAGCTCCAGAACTATAAGATAATTTTGTGTTGTTTTAAGTCACAAAATTTGGGCTGATTTGTTACAAAAGCAAAAGGAAATGTATAAATATTTTGGTACCTAACAGTATGGTACTGCTGTAACATATACTTCAAAATATGAAGTGACTTTTGGGTTACAATCTAGGACCCTTGGGATAGTCTGCCTGGTAGAGAACTTAGAGGCTGCTATAAAAACTCATTGCCATCAAGTTGATTTCAACTCATAGCAACCCCACTGGGTTTCCCAGGCTGTAAATCTTTACAGATGTAGATTGCTCCATTTTCCTTCCACAGAGCAACTGGTGGATTTGAACAGCTGACCGCCTGGTTAGCACCCAAGTGCCTTACCACTAGGCCACCAGAGCTCATTAGAGGTTATTCTATATTTTTTTTTAAAAAAACAAACCCATGACCATCAAGTCGATTCCAACACATAGCTACCCCCTTTGGGTTTTTAAGTGGTAAATCTTTACAGAAGTAGATTACTCAGTCTAGCTTCCACAGAGTGGAATGAGTTGGATCCAACTAGACAGCAGTGAATGAGAGTGAGTGAGTCTTCAAGGAGACATCTTCACTCTTCATCACTTGAAAGAGGTCTTTTACAACACTTTTTGGTTAGCAGTCAGATGTCTTAGGCACTGTGCCACCAGAGTTCCAGAGGCTGCTATTGTTGTTGTTATGTGCCGTCAAGTTGGACCTGACTCATAGCGACCCCTCCTTGGGTTTCCAAGGCAGTATCACTACGGAAGTAGATTGCCCAACCTTCCTTCTGAGGAGTGCCTGGTTGGTTTGAACCGCCAGCCTTCTGGTTAGCCGTCAAGTGCCTTAGGCACTACGCCACCAGAGCCTCCTGTGGCTGCTATAGCACAGGGTAATTTCCCACATTACAATATGTACAGTAGAAAGAAAGGAGTCCCTGAGTGAATCAAAGAGTTAACACCCTCTGTTACTAACGGAAGGGTTGGTGATTTGAATGCCCTCAGAGGCCTGGTGACCTACCTGTGAAATATGACAGCCATTGAAAACCCTATGTAGCACAGTTCCCTTCTGAAACATGAGTCGGCAGGAGCTGGAATGGACTCAATTGCAACTAGTTTGGGTTTTTTAAAAACAGGAACACTAAATTTTGGTTAGAGATTAGTAACATAAAGATGCACTTTTTCCCCATCCAAACTCACAGACCCCAGTTTTAGGATCATAGCCCTGATGCAAGATACATTGTCTGCAAGGAAACCAGTGGTCATTTTGTTCCAGACGTTTAGAGTTATGCTTTTTTTTTTTTTTTTTTAAATCAGATAACAACTGTAATGAGTAAATGATAGCATAGTTTTTATTTGCCAAATGGAAATTTTATCTGTTTGAGAGACTGACTCGATATATATCAGGAATCACTTCACCTTTCAAACGAAAAGGTCTCGGTGATGTGAGGCTCCAATTCCCACACAACATACTTCACTTCCTCAGGACGTTAGAACTGCAGAAGATGAGGTTAGTGCCTGTTAACTCCCGGGGATGCGTTGGATCATATGGCCCCAGACTTTAGGTAGCATGGTGTTTCCTAATTACTGTCAAGATTCCTCTCGGTCCTATGGGGGTCCATGAACCAGCCCTGCCTTCTCCATGTCAATATTCTCTTAACTTCATTGGACTTCTGATTCTACATGAACAAAATGAGGACATTTGCACTTTACATATTCTAGAAGGTGACAAGAGGTTGTTTTCTCTCCAGTGTTGCTAAGAGCTGCAGTTGCATTTACATCAGAGATAAAGCACAAAGCAGCAGTGGGAATCCTTCCCAGAAAAAGGCAAAATACTTACTTAATGAGAATTTTATTTCTAGTCCAGGAAATCTCAGGCTGGGGATAGGATTCCACTGCACACATGAAAGTAGCCACCTCTTCCACTAAGGCATCTACTGTTTCAAGAGGAGTGGTGATGACAGGAGCTGAAATGAGAAGAGAAATCAAATGAGAAAATTCTGGAATGCTGTTTACTAACTTCCCTTAAGTACTCAGAGGCCACCACACGTATGTTTGAGAACTGTATTTCCACGGAGCAGAAATTTGCCGAGAGGAGGGAAGGCTTTATAGACAGGATTTTTATTCTACTTCCAAACTAGGTGTTTGCAAATCAAAAGGAAATGTTCTCTGGAGGATAGGTCTTAGAATTTATTATAAACAAGTAGAAGAGATTTAGGTTTTGTCAAAGCTTATAGGAAAATGGGTTTTTTTAGTAGGAATATAATAGTATTTCTTTAACAAACTTATAATCAGCTGCTCAACTTGATAATAATAACACTTGGAATAAGACAACCACACTCACACTCTCTTTCACACACACACACACACACACACAGAGAGGATGATTCAAATTTGGCTTGGAGCAGAGATGAGGAAAGTGTGTTTCAGCCTTAGCCACCGGACGTAGCATAGATGAAGGCCTGAAGAGGGAAGGTCTTCGGCACCCTAAAGGAATGATTAACAAGAAAAGAACATTTGTAAGGAATAGGAAGGAGAAGAGGAGCTCAGAAGAGAGAAAGGGAAAGAAAAGCCAGAGAGTTGTAAGCAAAGCCAGGAGAGTATGTTGGCAGAGTCCAAGAGTATCATGTGTTTCAAGAAGGAGGGCGAGTCAAATACTGCCAAGAGTGTCAAATGCTGCCAAGAAGCCAAATCAAACAAGGACTGAACAGTGCCCATCGAGTTTCCTGAAAAGGAGGTCACGATTGACTTTGGTGTGCAGATCCAGTGGACATTGGATACTGGAAGTCAGATTGTAGTGGGTGAGGGGTCACTGGGCGGCAAGAACATCTAAACCAGGAGGGCAGACATCTTTTTGAGACTTTGGCTGTGCTAGAAAAGGGACAGGCTGGATGCACTTGAAGGTGAGGACAGGGACAACAGCATATTTAAATGCTGATTGGAAGCATCTAATAGAAAGGAAAAATATTGAAAATAGGAGAAAAGGGGAGATAACTGAAAGAAGCAGATCCCTGAGAAAGAAGACAAATGTGGGATTCAGAGCAAGCAAAGGGATTATCCATAGAGCGAAGGAGAAATTTCTCTGGCAGCATAATTAGGAGGGAGGGAGCAAAGGGTGGGCAGAGATGTGCTTTTCCGTTTGCTATTAGGAAGCTGAAAAGGTTTTGGTCTAGGTTTCTTTTCTCCATGAAGTAATAGGCTCCTAAACTTGTAAGGAAAATTATACATATGCATATATACATACATATGATTATAAATATACAATCCTGGGTATGGTATATGCATGTACATATAATGAGAGAATGAATTAATACCAAGATGTTAAAAAGTATTTATCCTTAGGTGCTAGTATTATTTGTGTACTATTTTATACTTTTTGTTTTCCTATCTCTCTCATGGCATAATGCCTAAGGCATTTGACTGCTAACCAAGAAGGCGGGTGGTTCAAATCCACCAGCCACTCCTTGGAAGGAAGGTTGGACGATCTACTTCCGTAGTGATACCGCCTCGGAAACACAAGTCGGCTCCAACTTGACAGCAGTGAGTTGTTTTGGTATATCTTACAGGAATTTTTAAAATAGCATATGTGTTACTTTTGTGATTAAAAAAAAAGACTACAGTGAAGAAACAAATTAGAATGCCACAGAAATGTTAATTTTCTAAAATAATGCAATGGAAACACACTCATAATTGATAACATACTTTAAGAAAGTCAGTCTTGTAAGTAAAGAAGTATATTTTTCTAAATAATTAATGAATAAGTAATCAATTATATAATTGCATAGATATCAAAGGATAACAAAAACAAAATTTTACTTAGCTTGTGGAGTACATGCAATGATGGGTTCAAAGGTTAACCGTTGAATGCTTTCATTGTTTAAAATGAGAGGCCATTAAGCAACTACACACTGAGTGGCTGTGGTGCAGTGAATTCCTTACTATGGCCCTTCCAGCTATACCAAAACCAACCAAATTCACTGCCTTCGAGTGGGATCTCACTAATAGTGACCCCTCTTTCAGTTTCCAAGGCAGTATCACTATGGAAGTAGACAGCCCAGTCTTCCTTCCCAGGAGTGGCTGGTGGGTTTGAACCACCAGCCTTCTGGTTAGCAGTCAAATGCCATAGGCACTATGCCACCAGAGCACCTCTTCTAGCTGTAAAACAAAAAACAAACACACTGCCATCGAGTCAGATCCAACTCATAGCAACCCTTCCTTGGATTTCCGAGGTGGCATCACTACGGAAGTTGATTGCCTAACCTCCCTTCCAAGGAGGTGGGTTTCTACCGCCAGCCTTCTGGTTAGCAGTCAAATGCTTTAGGCACTACACCACCAGAACTCCCCTTCTAGCTACAGTCCTCCATTTTATGATGTATTGTAAATCCTAGCCTCTGGTAGCATAGTGCCTAAGGCACTTGACTGCTAACCAGAAGGCTGGCGGTTCAAACCCACCAGCCACTCCTCGGAAGGAAGGTTGGGCATTCCTATTTCCGTAGTGATACTGCCTCGGAAACTCAAGGAGGGGTCACTATGAGTCGGGGCTGACTCGATGGCAAATAACAACAACAACAGCAACATACTTATGGTTACAGTCTAATTTTGGAATGAGTTGTCTGTTATGTTAATGAGGCAGGATTAGGGTGGGATGTATCTTGAGTCACCACTTTACTGGAGGATGTGACCCAAGTCACCACTCTGAGTTTCCTTGAGGGCATGGTCTGCATACGATATATATGAATGCTCTAGCAAAGTTCTCTCTCCTGCTCTCGATTCCAAATCTGGCTAGTCATCACCATCTGACCTTGAATTCTTGGCTTCAAGAATTTGAGCCAGAAGCCTATCATTAAACCTGATTCACCAGTTTTGAGATTTGAGCCAGAAGCCTATCATTTAACCTGGTTCACCAGTTTCACCAACCGTGTGAAGCTAGCAGCCTGTTGTCTGACTTGCCAATCTGGGTTCATGAGTCCCTAAAATCATGTGAATGAGGAGGATCCTCCAGACAGATGCCAGACCCATGGATTTGGGACTTGCCAGCTTCCACAACTTCATGAACTATTTCCTGTGGCTCATTAGTACTGTGAGACACTGAAGTGAATTATGGACTCTGAAGACAGGAGGGAGAGGACCAAGTGGACAAGGACTGTTGTCGTTAGTTGCCATCAAGTCAGCTCCAACCATAGCTACGACACACTGCCCAGTCCTGTGCCAGTCTCACAACGCTTGCTATACCTGAGCCCATTGTCTGTTCATCTCATTGATGGTCTTCCCTTTTTTTCGGTGACCCTCCTTCTCTAGGGAATGGTCTCCTCTGACAACATGACCAAAGTAGGTGAGACAAAGTCTGGCCATTCTCACTTCCGAGGAGCATTCCAGCTGCACTTTTTCCAGGACAGATTTATTAGTTCTTCTGGCAGTCCATGGTACTTTCAGTATTCTTTGCCAACACCACAGCTCAAAAGCATCAAGTCCTCTTTGGTCTTCCTTATTCATTGTCCAGCTTTCATATGCATATGAGGCAACTGAAAACACCATGGCTTGGGTTAGGTGCACCTTAGTGTTCAAAGAGACATTTATTCTCTTCAGCACTCTAAAGAGGTTTTTTGCAGCAGATATACCCAGTGTAATACGTCATCAGATTTCTTGACTGCTGCTTCCATTGGGACCTCTGGCATTGAAGTGCCTAAGGCAATTGACCACTAAACAGAAGGCTGAGGTTCACACCCACCAGCCACTCCTTGGAAGGAAGGTTAGGCAATCTACTTCCATAGTGATATCGCTTCAGAATCCCAAGGAGGGTCACTATGAGTGGACCTGACTCGATGACAGTACACTGCTGAAATCTTTGACAATTTCAATCTTTTCTCCATTTATCATGATGTTGCTTATTGGTCCAGTTGTGAGGATTTGCATTTTCTTTATGTTGAAGTGTAATCTATACATAATTTGTGTGTGATATTAATAATATTGTTTGATAGTTTCCTCATTCTGTGGGATCATGTTTCTTTGGAAAGGGTACAAATATGAGTCTCTTCCAGTCAGTTGGCCAGGTAGCTATCTTCCAAATTTCTTGGCATAGATGAATGAGTACCTACAGAGTGGCATCCATTTGTTGTTTTTTGTCAGTTCCTTCAATGTAGCTTTGACATCTTCCTTCTATAATACTGATTCTTGATCATATGCCACCTTCTGAAATGGATGAACATCCACCTATTCTTTTTGGTACAGTGACTGCAAATACCTTCCATCTTCTTTTGATGTTTCCTGCACCAGTCAATATTTTGCCCGTAGAATCTCTCAGTATTGCAATTCAAGGCTTCAATTTTTTCTTCAGTTCTTTCAGCCTGAGAAATGCTGAGAGTGTTCTTTCCTTTTGGTTTTCTAATTCCAGGTCTTTGCACATTTCATTATAAGAATTGACTTTGTCTTCTCAAGCTGCTCTTTGAAATCTTCTGTTCAGCTCTTTTATCTTGTCATTTCTTCCTTTGCTTTAGCTACTCTCCATTCAAGACCAAGTTTCAGAGTTTCTTCTGACATCCATTTTGGTCTTTTCTTCCTTTCCTGTCTTTTTAATGACCTTTTGCTTTCTTCATGGATGATGTTCTTGATTTTATCCTACAGTTTGTCTGGTTTTTGGTCACTGGTGTTTGATGCATCAAATCTATTCTTCAGATGGTCCCCAAATCTAGGTGGGATATAATCAAGGTCATATTTTGGCTCTCACAGACTTGTTTTAATTTTTTTCAGCTTCAACTTGAACTTGCATACAAGCAATTGATGGTCTGTCCCACAGTCAGCTCCTGACCTTGTTTTGGCTGAGGATATTGAGCTTCTCCATCACCCCTTCCACAGGTGTAGTCAGTCTGACTCCTGTGTATTCCATCTGGCAAGATCCACACTTGTAGCCACTTTTTATGTTGTTGAAAAAAGGTATTTGCAATGAATACCGTCCACTATGGGTGACCCAGCTTGTATTTGAAATACCAGCAGCATAGCCTCCAGCCTCACAGCAACAGCAAGCCACCACAATATGACAAATGGAGAGATGAGTGATGGTTCAATCTGTATGCTGAGCAAATAATCTGAGAAGCTGGACTATATGAAGAACACAGCATCAGGATTAACAACCTGCAATATGTGGATTAACAACCTGCAATATGTAGGTGACACAACCTTGCTCGCTGAAAGTGAAAATAACTTGAAGCACTTACTGATGAAGATTAAAGAATACAGTCTGCACTATGGCTTAAACCTCAACATAAAATGAAAATCCTCACAACTGGACCAACAAACAGCATCATGATAAATGGAGATAAGATTGAAGATACCAAATATTTCATATTACTTGGGTCCATAGTCAACACCCACGGAAGCAGCAGTCAAGAAATCAGATGTTGAAGATGGTGGAATAAGCAGACAGACCGCACAGACCCTCTCCAACAAAGAAAAGGGGAACCAATTAACACAGGTACAGAAGATAATCCTGGAGCCCTGAGCTTTGAAGGGAAGGATATAGAAGTAGACTAAACTCCAACTAGTAGAAGAACCTGCATGAAAACCCTGAAAAAGGAGACATACAGAGCTGCAGTCTGTCAGTGATCCTGATAGCATGGACAGCTTGGATATGGCCAAGTGGTGTTAGGACCTAAGAGTTAACCTGAAAATTGGCCCTGCTAGCCAGGGGCTGCATGGAAGACTGCACCGGTGGCTGGTGAATAAAAGGGGAAACAGTGAAGAGGAAGGCAGGCTGAGCTGTGAACTTTTGCCTGTCTGGAGGATGCAGCCATTTTGAATGTTTACAAGCAGTTGGGCCATTTGGGTATTTAAAGCAACAGCCTTCTCCCAGATTCCAGGGACTTAAGAATAGGCTCCACTTGCCAGGAACCACAAACAACCAGAAAGCTTCACTTACTGAGTGAGAGCTACCACTTCCTTCTCCACCAATGGCCAATAATAATTGACCATCAAGAAGAGCCTGACTCACCCTTAGCTGCTCTTCACAAGCAGTTAACAGAGATCTAAATACAACAACGTCACAATTTCTCAGAGATAACAGACCATCACAGTTTACACAAAGAAGCAAGATAAAGTGGTAGAAACAAGGGAGCAGGGTATAGACCCAGAACACATCCCTGAGGAAGAAGCAGCATTGGAACTCCCTGATAAGGAATTTAAAAGAATTATATGTAGGTATCTTCAAAGGATTGAGAGACAGATCAAGTAAAATACTGACAAAATTAAGAAAAACACAGGCAAAATCCTAGAACAATTTTGGATGAAAATACAAGAACAAAATGACAAAATAAATGATAAATTAGAAATGATACAAAATCCAGAGATAGAAATCCAGATGATTAATACTAAATTTTCAGAAATAGATAACACATTGAAAAGGCAAAGGAGTAGAATTGAATCAATGGAAGACAGAATTGAGATTGAAGACAAATATCTGAATACTTCTTTGGAAAAGGATCAATCAGAAAAAAGATCAAAACAAAGTGAAGAAAGCCTAAAGTTCATGTGGGATACCATCAAGAAGAATAACCTACATTTCACTGGAATTCCAGAACAGGAAGAGAATAAGAAAACCACTGAGAAAATTGTCCAAGATTTATTGGAGGAGAACTTCCCTAATATGATGAAAGATGAGAATATATCCATCCAGGAAGTCCAAGAAACCCCAAACAGGATAGACAGACTCCAAAAGAAAATCACCAAGACATGTCATCATCAAACTCTTAAAAACCCAAGACAAAGAAAGAATCCTGAAAGCTGCATGGGAAAAACAAAAAGTTACTTACAAAGGACAACCATAAGAATAAGCTCTAATTTCTCAGCAGAAACCATGCAAGCGAGAAGGCAATGGGATGGTATATATAAACCTTAAAGAGAAAAATTTCCAACCAAGAATTACATACCTGGCAAAATCTTCCCTCAAATATGATGGTCAAATTAGGAGATTTCCAGATAAACAGAAATTAAGGGAATTTGTTAAAACCACATCAACCTTACAATGGATACTAAAGGGAGTCCTTTGAACAGAGAACCAATAATAGGAAACAACAACCAACCATTAATACACAAGATGACATAACCCAGAAACCAGTGATTCCTTTAAAAGTTAAAATTAGAAATGCCACTTAACCCAGCCATTCCATTACTAGGTATATATCTAAAAGAAGTGAGAGCCAGGACACGAACAGATATATGCACACCCATGTTCATTGTGGCACTATTTGCAATAGCCAAAAGATGGAAACAACCTAAGTGTCCATCAACTGAAGAATGGATAACCAAACTATGGTACATACGCACAACGGAATACAATGCAACCCTAATGGCTACTTCCAGCTATGGAAGTATTCAAAGTAAAATAAACTTACAAGATTGTAAACAGGGAACCAGAGACATTGATTGGCAAATGGGGACAACTACAAACTTAAAAGGGGAGAAAAATAGTATAGTTACAGAACTTTTAAGTGGTGAGGAAGTTAAGAGAGTTGCAAAAGGAACAGATATGTACACACTCATGTTCATCACAGCACTATTTACAGTAGCAAAAGGTGGAAACAACTATGTGCCCATCAGTGGAAGAGTGGATGACCAAACTATGGTACATACACATAATGGAATGCTATGCAGCACTAAAGAATCACTTTAGTTTTGTGTAGTTTACTGTACATAAATTATATTTCAATAAAATACATTAAAAAAGGAAGGAAGGAGAGAGAGAGAGAGAGAGGAAGATAGTAAGAAAGAAAAGAAAGGAAAGGAAGGAAGGAAGGAAGGAAGAAAAGAAAAGAAAGATCAGATGTCATATTGGACAGATCTGCTGCAAAAGACCTCTTTATTTTTAAATTTTTTTTTATCCCCTCTTCTGTGCAAAAGGAGCTCTGGTGGCATAGTGCCTAGAGCATTTGACTGCTAATCAGAAGGCTGGCAGTTCAAATCCACCAACCACTCCTTGGAAGGAGGACTGGGCAATCTACTTCCTAGAGATACTGCATAGGAAACCCAAGGAGGGGGTCTCTATGAGTTTGAAGCAACTCAACAGCAGTAAGTTTGGTTTGGTTTTCTGTGTAATAGACATCTCTAAAGTGCTGGAGAACAAAGATGTCTTTTTGAAGAGTAAGGTGTGCCTAACCCAAGCCATGGTATTTTCAATTGCCTCATATGCCTGTGAAAGCTGGACAATGAATAAACAAGACCAAAGAAGAGTTGACTGATGCTTTTGAGTTGCAGTATTGGCAAAGAATACTGAAAGTACCATGACTGCCAGAAGAATGAACAAATTTGTACTGGAAGAAGTGCAGCCAGAATGCTCCTTGGATGTGAGAATGGCCAGACTTTGTTTCACCTACTTTGGTCACACTGTCAGAAGGGACCATTCTCTGGAGAAGGATATCATGCTTGGTAAAGTGGAGGGTCGGTGAGAAAGGATAAGACCCTCAATGAAATGGATTGACACAGTGGCTGCAACGATGGGCTCAAGAATAGCAAGAATTGTAAGGATGATGCATGATCCAGCAGTGTTTTGTTCTATTGTACATAGGATCACTATGAGTCAGGGCTGACTCAACAGCACCTAACAAAAAACAACACAACTATTTTACTACCTTTCATTGCTATCTGTGCTCTATACGTTACTTACATTATACATACATGTATGATAAAAATAGTATAAAATGTGTTCATCTCTTCCCAACTCAACGTTCAGTGTTTGTTGCTGATAGCTTGACACTGGCTGTGTTTAGAGTATTTATACCATAAAAATTAACACATGCTACATATGAGGACCTTTTTCCTCTAACAGGTGGATATTAAACATATACCAGCACACTGCTATGCAAACGGGATATTTTACAGCCACTGAAAATGATGTTTTTGATGAGTATTGATAACATAGAATTACTTATTTACTTTAGGTAAAAATGGCAGGTAGCAAAATTGTATTGACAATATTATTACAGTACATTATTTTAGGATACATGGGAAATTTAGGACATGGAAGAACACATGCCATGTTAATAGTCCTAGAAGTTGGGTTACTTTTTTTATTTTAAACTGTTATATATGTTGTTTCCAAAATCCTTCAAATGTATAATGGCTATTATTTTTATAAAATAAAAACAAATGGGATTCATTCATTTATTTTTAAACAAAACACAAATGCAGAAGTGGTAGGGGTAGTAGACTTAATATTATTTTTCCAAACAGGTGACATAGACCATATTGAGATCAGTTAAGATCAAAGAAGTCCATGTTAGAATGTCTTGACAAGCTGAGACATGGAGGAGTATGTGAAATTATACTAAGATGTTTTTAAAATTAATACCTTTCCATAATGCTCAGTGGTATGACAGTCTTATGTGATGAATGATTCTGGGTTTTTTTTGTTGTTGTTGTTGTTGTTTCCTTTCTGAAGATTGAAACTGGATATTTTTCACCTTACATAAGCTCTTTGTCATCTCTTATTTTTTCATATTCACTCCTTTTATTCCTTAAATTTTATTTTGCTGTTGCTGAGAAAATATACAGCAAAACATACACCAATTCAACAGTTTCCACATGTACGATTTAGACACTGATTACTTTTTTCAAGTTGTGCAACCATTCTCATCCTCCTTTTCTGAGTTGTTCCTCCCTCTTTAACAAAAACTCATTGTCCACTGTGGTAGTTAAGGTTGTATGTCGACTTGGCTGGGCCTGGTTGAGTGGCTGGGCAGCTGGATTATAGTATTCCCCATGATGAGACTGGTAATCAACTCGATGGTGGAACCTACTGTGAGCAGCCTTAGGGATGTGGTATGCTACCAGTATATGAAGAGAAGCCTTGGGGAATGGTTTCTAGTTTATGGCATATTTGAACCCTGCATGTAATCAAGTCATTGTTCAACAGCCTTCCATGCCCTGCTGATTTTGGGACTTTCAGTGGACTTGAATCAATGGCCAGCCATGTTATTTAGTAACATTGGGACTGTGCCTTTTTACTTGTCAACCTTGGGCTTGTCAGCCTCAGCAGCCAGCAGCTGTCTGAGTGAAGAAAAGCCTCTAGCTTCAGTGGGCCAGGAGCAGGAGGCAGAGCTGAAGCCCAAGGTTGAGGGGCTTTCACCCAGGCGCTAGAGCCTGGCACTTTGAACTCAGACTTAAAGCCTTCAAACTGTAAGAGAATAAACTCCTGTTTCTTCAAGTCATCCCATTTGTGGTATATTCTTCTCAGAATGGTACTAGGTAAACAAAAACACCCCCTAAAGTTACTATTTAATCTTTCTAGTTGCTGTTGTCAATTTTATCCTATATAGCTAATTCTTACAAAAGCATAATACTCAAGGCAGACCTTTTTCACTCGTTAAGCTAAAGTATTGTTCAGTTTAAGAACACTTCAGGGGATACCTTTGGTTTCAAGTTTAAAGATTATCTCAGGACAATATTTCAGGGGTTCATCCACCTTTCATGGCTCCAGAAAGTCTAGAATCCATGGGAATTTGAAATTCTGTTCTGCATTTTCCCTCTTTTGATTAGGATTCTTCTATAGAACCTTTGATCAAAATGTTCAGTAATGGTAGCTGGGCACCATCCAGCCTCATGGCAAAGGAAGCAGCTGTTCATGGAGGCAATTAGCTACACATTCCACACTCTCCTCCTCTTCCTGACTCTCCTTCCTCCTCTTTTGTTCCAGATGAATAGAAACCAATTGTTGTGCCTTGGATGGCTGCTTGCAAGCTTCTAAGACTCCAGGCACTACACAACAAACTAGGAGGTAGAATAGAAGCACTAAAAATGTTAATAGGCCAATTAACTAGGATGTCCCCATGAAATCATGACCCTAAACCTGCAAACGAAGGAATCAAATGCCATGAGGTGTCCATACCAGCCTCAGCAGACACACACTTTCTCTCTCTTTTTAAAATCATTGTTATAAATATATCTATTGTACAACTTTTGTCAATTAAACATTTTACAGGGATATAATTTATTGACAGCAATTACAATAATTGGCTGTGCAACTCTACCTTTAATCAATGTGATCTTTCCATCACTATTAATCCTCCTTTCCCTACTTCTTCCCTGGTAACCACAAATAAACTTTGGCCTCCCTATATTTGTGTTTTCATATAAATGAAGTTGTACAATATTCGTCTTTTTGTAATTGAATTATTTCACTCAGCATGATGTCTTCAAACTCCATCCATACTGTCATACACTTCAAGACTTCATCTCTCCTATAAGCTGAGTGATATCCCATTGTATGTATATACCGTATTTTGTTTATATATCCAACTGTTGATGGGAATTTAGATTGTTTCCACAGTTTAGCTATTGTGAATAGTGAATAGTAACTCTGTTTTTAATAAATTTGCATCAAAAATTTATTACATATCTGTTATGTATCATGTATTATATTTTTCATTCATTATATCATTTATTTTTAACAACCACCATAAAGGTAGGCATTGTCATTATTCTCATTTGCCATGAGAAAATGGAGACTAGAGATAGTTAAATAACTTTTCTAAATATTACATAAGCAGGAAGTGATGGAATTGAACTTCATGGTCAAGGTTAATTTAAAGTTCCTAGCTCTTAACTTTGAGCTATACTGTGTCTTCAGTATAATAATGATTACATATAGAAAAAAAGAAAATACTTAAATCAATGTTAATTTCTATAGGTAGTATATAGTTGGTTAAGTCCACATTATCCTCATTCCAAAATTATCCAAATAAATCTGCTTTCAAGTGTTTACTGACAGGATCACATAGTTGGATTTAATGACATTTGCTGACTCAGCAGACTCTCTTGTTTACTTGTATTGTACTCTCCAGCTTTCATCTCAGCCAGAGACTATTTAAACTAGGACACTATTTCTTCCCTCAATCCAAGGACCACATGAATAACAAATACATGAAAACGACCACAGTACTTTTCTAGACCCAAAGAGCAACATGACTTGAATACTAGCTGCTTGATGAGAAGGACCTGCTGTTCCCATTCCTGTCCGTTTTCCGGCGCTAACACATGGCCATTGACCTACAGATTTCTGATTGAGTAGCTGCTGATTGACTTGACAAAATGATAGAGTATATAAAGCAGCCAGATGCATTCACCCTTTCTGTTGTAAGATTAAGGCTCAGACTTGGAAAATATTCCTGTTACTCTAACATCATGAATCTAGTTATTGTTTTAGTTTTTGTTTTCCAGTATTTCACTTCTGGTGTTAGTAAATAAAATTTCTTTGTAGCTTGTACGGTTCATTAGTAATCATGCTCAATAGTTGCACACACACACACACGTGTGTGTGTGTGTGTGTGTGTGTATTTATATATAATTTTCCTCCTACTTGAAGAATACTGTTTTATACTTCCTTTAGTGCAGACCTCCTAGTAATAATTTTCTCTGTTTTTGTTTGTTTCAAAATGTCTGTTTCAGTTAATTGTTGTACAATATTTCCAGTGCATATGGAATTCTAGGTTGATAGTTATTTTTCCTTTATCACTCTGAGGATATTAGTCTATTGTCTTGTGGCTTCCACTGTTTAATAGTCAAGTGTTTGGCTAGTTGTTTGAGTCCTCTGGTGGTGCAAATGATCAAAGTCAATTGTTGCTTCCGAACTGTTGTATCATTGACTGTTTGCAACAGAGCACATACCTTGCCCTCAGGGATAGCACTAGGCATACGCAGGTAGTAGTTCTGTTCAGTCTATCAGCATTTCTAAAATTGCCTGTCCTGGAGTTATTCCTTTGGGTTAAACATTCTCTCCTAGGGGAACATTTAAAAATGTGCACATTACACAGAAGTGATAATTACACCAATTATTTAACAATCTTTATATGTTGAGCACTGGTAGGCATTTCTTATTTTACATATATGAGAAGACACACAGAAACACATCAGGGACTGAGAAAAGCAAAACTTATCTCCACATTCTTTCCTAGGTATTAAATGTCTTGTTTCACTTTCATCATTAACCAACTTAGACCCCATGGCATATTGTCCTATGATCTCAACTTTCTCACTCCTTTCTTACTCTGACCCTGGAAAGCACCAATCATGAATTAACCCCACCATCTGCCCTTTCTACACCTATGGTCATATGGCAATTCTGGATAAAATGAAACAACTGCGCCGATCAGGGCCACCACAAAGCTGCACTCCCCAGCCTCAGCTGGGTCTGCAGATGGTCCACGTAATCCTTCTGAATTCTCCCCTCCGCTCCTCTCACCTTCCTGAATGGGACCACTCCCCTCGGCCTCATCTGTCCCACTTCCCGAATGACCTTATGTCCCATTTCACTAAGAAGATGCTTATTTCACCTTTGAGACTATATGATAAAAATTAAAGAAGTCTGGAAATTTCTTCTCTTTCTTTAAGATCACTAATACTTAAGCCAACTACATTTTCCCAAGTGTGCAATGAGCAGCTTTCAATGCACATCAATATCAAACATTCGCCCAGTATTTGGTGAGAGTACTGTGCCTGCACTGAATTAGTCATGTCCAGTCTGTGAATCTTATCCTTGAATACGATGAATTAAAAGTGAAGGGTATGCAAATATCTAATGATAAATCACTTTAATTCTAAAACCTCCAGATGTAGAAGAAAATGGGGTAATTTTTTAAAGTAGGGTTTTGACAGGAGCTTATTGTACATATTAAACAAAGCCAATGCTGCTTACATTAACTCCTATATGCCCCCAAAATGCAATATCCCAGAATACACTTAATACTTCGCAGAAAAAAACCTTAAATGTTATTGAAGTATGTGGTTAAGGAAAATCATTCCATGAAAGTGTTGGCTACTTTCATGCAAGGCAATTTAAAAATTCTCCTTCTTGCAATTATGATGTGGACCTCATCATTCAAAGTATCACTAGTTGAAATGGTGACTTTTCTCCTGATTTTTTAACATTAGCAGTCTAAAACTAAACCAATAACCTATTAAATCTCTAAAATCAATTGTTAATTTGTTTCAAAAATAGTGCAGTTAAAAAAAGTCACCTGAATATCCATGCACTATTTTAAATTTGTTGATTTATTTTGTATATTAGTGTACAGACAGCTGAATTCAAGGTAAAGGATTTATACTTCCGTAGTGATACTGCCTCAGAAACCCAAGGAGGGGTCTCTATGAGCGGGGTCTGACTCAACGGCACATAACAACAACAACATACCTATCTAAAAAGCTCTTTTTCAGACTCCCAGATAAGCAAAGCACTACCAAAGAAGAAAGTAGGCAGTCTCATACCTACAGATCTCAAAGCCTACTATACAGCCATGGTAGTCAAAACAGTACTGGTACAATAACAGACACATAGACCAATGGAATAGAATTGAGAGCCCAGAAGGAAATCCATCCACCTATGGACAGCTCATCTTTGACAAAGAGCTGAAACTCATTAAATAGGGAAGAAATTGTCTCTTTAACAAATGATGCAGGTAAAGCTGGAAATCCATTCACAAAAAAATGAAACACTCTGTGTTTCATATCCAAAAACTAACTCAAGTTGTATCAAAGACTTAAATATCAAACGTAAAACTATAAAGATATCAAACAAAAATAAGGGCAAACTTAGGGGCCCTAATTTATGGCATAAATCAACAATCAAACATATATAAAAATGTACAAATAGCAGGAGATAAACTAGAAGACTGGGACTTCTTAAAAATTAAACACTTAAGAGCATCAAAAGACTTCTCTGAAAGAATAAAAAGAACTTACAGATTGAGAAAAAAGAAATGACAACAACATATCGGACAAGGGACTAATCTCTGAAATCTACAATAAACTTCAACATTTCAACAACAAAAAAGACAAACAATCCAATTAAAAATTGGGGAGAGGACATGAATAGACACTTCACCAAAGAAGGCACTCAGACAGCCAAAAAACACTTGAAGAAATGCTTGAAATCATTAGCCGTTAGACAGATGTAAATCAAAACAACACACAGTGGAATACTATACGACATTAAAGAATAACCATGTATCTGTGAAACACTCATAACATAGATGAACCTGGAGGACATTATGCTGAGTGAAATAAATCAATCACAAAAGGACAAATATTGCATGAGACCACTGTCATAAAAAGTCAGGGAAAGATTTACAAAGAGAAAGAAATGTTCTTTGATGGTTACCAGGGATGGGAGAAGGAAGAGAGGGAAAATCATTAACTAGAGAATAGACTTGAAGCATTTACTGATGAAGATTAAAGGCTACAGTCTACAGAATGGATTACATCTCAACATAAACAAAATGAAAATCCTCACAACTGGACCAATAAGCAAAATCATGATAAATGGAGAAAAGATTGAAGTTGTCAAAGATTTCGTATTACTTGTTTCCACAATCAACACCAATGGAAGTAGTAGTCAAGACATCAGATGATGTAGTGCACTGGGCAAATCTGCTGCAAAAGACCTTTTTAAAGTGCTGAAGAGCAAAGATGTCTCTTTGAAGACTAAGGTGTGCCAAACCTGAGCATGATATTTTCAATCACCTCATATACCTGTGAGAGCTGGAAAACGAGTAAGGAAGACTGAAGAAGAGTTGATGCCTTTGAGTTCTGTTGGCAAAGAGTACTGAAAGTACCACGTTCTCCCAGAAGAAGGAACAAATCTGTCCTGGAAAAAGTGCAGCCAGAATGCTCCTTGGAAGCGAGAATGGCCAGGCTTCATCTCACATATTTTGGTCATGTTGTCAGAAGGGACCATTCTTTGGAGAAGGATACCATGCTCGGTAAAATGGAGGGTCAATGAAAAAGGGGAAGGCCCTCAATGAGATGGACTGACACAGTGGCTTCAATGATGGGCTTGGGTATAGCAAGGATTGTGAGGCTGGCACGGGACCGGGAAGTGTTTCATTCTGTTGTACATAGGGTCACTATGAGTCGGAGCTGGCTCGATAGCATCCAACAACAACAGAGAGTAGCCACGTATTAACCTGGGTGATTATCATATGTAATGAGGGAATGGAAAACCAAACCCACTACCATCGAGTCAATATCCCCAATATAAAGGAAGACATTGAGGTGCAGTGTACAAGAGTTAGAGGCAACAATGGTAAATACTACTACATACACAATCCTGCAGTAACAGTAATAACGATAATCTACAAACGGATATGTAGATAGACATGCAAGTTGAAGAGGTGTAGGAAAGTGAATGGGGCTTCACCCACAAATATACATAGATTTGGCAGAGGATATTTCTGCATATGTACTCATATGTGCTGCAAATACAGCCACACATAGTAGAGCCAATGGTTGCAGCAGTATATTGATAGAGAACTTCCAGAAATGCAAGCTGTATTCAGAAGAAGATGTGGAACAAGGGAATCATTACTGTTGTCAGATGGACCTTGGCTAAAAGCAAAGAATACTAGAAAGATGTTTACTTGTGTTTTATTGACTGTGCAAAAGCATTTGACTGTGAGGATCATAACAAATTGTGGATAACATTGAGAAGAATGGGAATTCCAGAACACTTAATTGTCCTCATGAGGAACCTGTACATAGACCAGGAGGCTGTTGTTCAAACAGAGCAAGGGGATACTGCATTGTTTAAAATCAGGAAGGAAGGGTGTTAGGGTTGTATCCTTTCACCATGCTTATTCAATCTGTATGCTGAGCAAATAATCCAAGAAGCTGGACTATATGAAGAAGAACATGGGATCAGAATTGGAGGAAGACTCATTATCAACCTCCGATATGCAGACAACACAACCTTACTTGCTGACAGTAAAGATGACTTAAAGCACTTACTGATGATGATTAAAGACTATAGGCCCAGCTACCACTGTCAACCACTTGGAGGGGGATCTATGTAGGAAATCCTGGACATAGAGGGAGAGCAATGTGAAACAAAACTCAAAATCATTTGGAAAAGAAAAGGGGGACCAGGTTTGCTGGTCTGATAGAGCCTGGTGGAACCACTGGGACTATGACCCCTAGCTGTCCTTCAGGTCTAGAATTGAACCCACACCTGTGGCTTCCAGCCAAACAAAAGACAGGCATATGAGTTGAACATTTCCCTGAGGAAACATTTCTCCTTGGAGAGAACAATCATGGAAGAAAGAAGGGCTGCTTATGCAGGCATACAGCTCAGGGGGTGGGAGTGCATGGAGGGATGGACACAGGGAAGAGGTAACTATGGGGAGGAAGTGGAGCTGTTGCATTGGGGTAAACTGCAGTCAATGTCATGAGACAAAGTGTATGTGAACTGCTGTATGGAAAGTGAATTTGCTCTGTAAACTTTCACCCAAATCACAATAAAAAAATAAAAAATAAAAAACTTAACCCAAATCACACACACGAAAAAAGAATAATGTTATGTTTTGGGGATTGTAATCAACATCACAAAACAAAGTGTATATAAGTTGTTGAATGGGAAACTAATTTGCTCTGTAAATTTTCATCCAAATGACAATAAAAAGTTAAAAATAAATAAAAAGCTCTTTTTATTATTTAGTTCTGCCCAGAATAAACAATTAGAGACATTAGGGATGGGACATTTTCATTACTAACGATAGCTTTAAAATAACAGCATATTACTGTCGTTCTTTCTACCAATATATTCCATGAAATTCAGCATTTAAAATTTTAATGGCTGTGTTCTCATAATAATGTCTGTTCTCAGAACTGTTATGTGTAATCAGTGAGTGTTTGCTTTCCTAGGCATGGTGTTTTGGGCTAAGGTTGGTGTTAAACCCTTACTATGTAATTTAAACTTTACAATATACACAGCAGACTAGGCAAAAAATATTCTTTTAACATTTTCAGCTTAAAACCTAATTATAGCAATAAATAAATTGTAGGAAGCAAAGTATGTTTACCAATCTGATTATTTTATTTAAAAGCCAGAATGTTTGACATATATGATATAATCTCTGTTACATCTATGTCATCAAATCTGATGTTTTCAAAATAAAGTATGCATTCAAATAAACGATTTTGTCTGCAAAGTGGGATTAATTTGTTTTAGGCTAAATTAGAAATAATTCAGACATAGAAATGTGTGTGTGTCTGTGCACCAAATTCTGACTGAACCCAGAACCATCAAAATTAATTGTCCTGATCTTTGTAAGACTGAATTTTAGTAAATGTTAATGTTTAATCATGTATTTTTGTCTCTAACTGCAGAGGTCAGAACAGCACTGATAGAACTTCTGACAATCCGTAAGTCTGAACATCAAGGTGCTGCCTCACCGGACATCCGTCGTACAATCAGGAAGTATTAACATAATCTGAAGCCAAGGTTAAGTCTTTCTGACTATTATTAGCTATTTGAAAAGATCCGGATTCTCTTTTATCTGAAGATACATTAAAGTATTAGCTGGCAATTAGACCTCTACATACATTTGATGATACCATTCTGCTCACGTAAAATGAAAAAAGAGAAGCAACAAAAAAACATAAATCTACGAAATCAGATTGTTTGAGAAGAAGACTACGTCTTATTAGCATGTGAACTTTGACCTTGTGACACCAGCATTTCTAGTGAACCATAAAATCCAAAGACTTGTTTCCCATGTACATATAGATACTACTTTCACTTTTCTTTAAAATCCAAGCTTTTCCATTCTTTGGCAAAGTAAAAATGAAGGTAAAATAATTCATTTGAATGTCATAAAACAGAGAACACTTTTACTCTGTTGAAATACATTTAATGTGTACTCTTTACTCCAATCCATACTATTCAATCTGCTTTCTCAAGCTTTGTTAAAAAAGATTTCATTGAGGCCTTCAGCCATTTCACAAATCACAAATATCTCATCTTTTGTCCTAATTTGGAATGCTCTAGTCTCCGTTTTATAATTCACTGGCCAGAGACCATATCACTGTGGGCATTCTTGCTACTGCAACAGGTGTTTGTCAGTTTCTTAAGTTGGTTTCCTTTCCCCTGAGGTGGTGTTATTTCCGGTACATTCCAAAAGCTCTGATAAAAACGTTTGCAGTATCTCGCGGCACCAAATCATGACTTCAGCCTCAAAGTGAGTGAGAACCCATTGTCTTTAAGCTTTCATTATATCAGCAATTTGTGTGTCCTTTTCTCCTCACTTTGATTTTTGAAAACACAAATATTTATTAAGGGTTTAGTAAAACCAAAACTGAAAATATAAATAATGTCCTTGTTGTTGTTCAAAAGCAAACTTTCAGATGGCTGGGAAGGGAGTTGATTATATTCTTGGCAAACCAGACGTGAATAGGTTTTCATCATCCATTTAGACCACCCTGAAGTCTGACATACACATAAACAAAACAGTCCTTGATAACCTGTAGTCTACCTGCTAATGTTCCCCCTAGAAGTGAGAGCTCTGCAGATACTGTGTGGTGAAACATTTTACTGCAGAACTTAAGGGGGCAAATACTGGTAGAGAGAAAACTATCAACCAATTGCTTATTTAAACAGGCTCTTCACTCTCCATACGTCCCACCTCTACTTCATCAAGTAAAACCCAAGCCCACCACAGTGTGAATCAGTTATGATCAGAGCACACACACACAAACACACACACACTTTTGAACATTGACAAGGCAACAGGAAGAGGAGATGGTTCCAACCAACCTTTTGGAAGTTTCTCAGTCCCGCTGAAGGCGATCAGAGTCAGAATGTGTATCAGTGGAATGTTGACCAGCTCTCTCATGATTAATCCAGGCTCAGGCCGGAGAAAGTTCCTTCTGGACAAAGCAAGGAAAATGCCTCCACAGTTTACATTTTAAAGCATAGTTTGTTACAAAAGGGTTGTCGGCTAATGACTGTTTGTGTCAGCAGCTCCACGGGCTCTAAGTATAATCAGGAATTCTCAGACTTGGCGGTAATGATGGACATGGCCAGCTGGTGAGTATCCACTTAGGCCCGTAATGCAAGTGTAGGGCTGGAGGAACAAGGGAAAGAAAATCCCTTTAGAATCCCTTTTAAGACAGTGGCAGAAGGACAATACCAGATGTCTTTTGCAACCATCACCATATTCCCTGAGGTATAGGTCTCCTGATCTGCTGATTCAGCCCACCACTTTTTCTTCACTCAAACCAGAAATCTGGGTGTATCTAATCTTGACTCCTCTGCTCTTTCACCTCACCCTCAACATCCAACCCATTACCAATTCCTACAGAATTTATCAACTAAATATTTCTTGAGCTGTTCTTCTCCTTTTATTCTAATTAGTATCACCCCATCCCAACGGTCTTTTCAGACATTCATCTTCTCTGAATGACAGCACTAGCCTCCTATCTCTTATCCCTGCCTTTAATCTCTTCTCAGATAGCCTCTCCTGATTATGAAATTTATCACATAGAAAAGCATATCCAACACTCCCTAATATGACACATGACGTCTTGCTGTCCTCTATCTTCCTTGTTAGCCTCATCTTTTACAACTCATGCAGTTTATTTTAATACTCAGCAACTTGAACTGCTAGTGGTTCTTTGTATACAACTTTCTCGCCTCCAAATGCTCATGCTGTTCCCTCTTCTTGGAATGCTATTCCCTGCCTCCCCACGCAATCAATACCCATCCTAATTTGATCATCATCTCTTCTTGCAAGCCTTCTCAGACCAACACTCTCACATGTTCCCAAGTTGTGTTAGGGTTGCCTTCTCTGGGTTTTCATAGTATTTTATACGTAGCTCTATCATTGCACTGGCTAAAATTTTATGACTTTTTCTTTCTTTCTTTCTGTTAGTGTTTCCTTCATTCTTTGGCCTGTGAGTCCACTTACAGGAATTTAGTTATAAGGATATTAATTTTATTGTTCCTTTCTATCACAAAAATTGGAAACAGAAATGTCTAACAATAAGGGATAGATTAAAAGTTGTTGTTGTTGTTATGTGCCGTAGAGTTGGACCCAACTCATAACGACCCCTCCTTGGG
Organism: Orycteropus afer afer; assembly: GCF_000298275.1. Lineage (NCBI taxonomy): Eukaryota > Metazoa > Chordata > Mammalia > Tubulidentata > Orycteropodidae > Orycteropus > Orycteropus afer. The sequence continues at coordinate 16,573,803 of NW_006921624.1, forward strand.
TTTCCCAGGCGGTATCACTATGGAAGTAGATTGCCCAACCTTCCTTCCTAGGAGTGGCTGGTGGGTTTGAACCGCCAGCCTTCTGGTTAGCAGTCAAGTGCCTTAGGCACTACCAGAGGCTACCAGAGCTCCTATAGATTAAATACATTATTCTATCTATATAATGGAACATCAAAAGGTTATTTAAAGTGAATTTGTAGAAAAACATATAAAGCATGGAAAGATGTTCACAATAAATTGTTAAACAACAGCAACAAAAAGGTAATTATTTCCAGATAAGCATGAGGAAAGTGTACTTTGAATATTAGTCCTTCTTGAAACGCTACCACAACTACAATAAGGAAATTCTTATTTATTTATTTATTTAATGTTGTAAACTCACAAAGACTGAAAGAATAATAGAGGAAACAGAAGAAACAAAATGTTGGAAGCCAATAAAAACATGACTGGATAACTGACTCAGCAGAACTGATAATGCTGAAACCTGAGCTGACAGCAGAGAAAGCTGAAAAACAACCCAACTGACATCACAGAACTTTCAAAGGGTTCAGGAAATGGTGGTAACAACTCCCTCTGGAAATGGGGATAAAGATAGAGCTAACAACAGGCTGAGTGTTGAATAACATGTTAAGAAGACTCAGAAGCAAAGAAAAACTTCAACTCTTTCAGCTGAATCTTTATTACTTTGATTTTTCTAAAATATGTTTATATGATTGTTATTTAATTGTTTAGTTTTAAGCATTAGTATTAGGCTACTATGGAAGACATGTCTAAGTGGTGCAAATGGTTACCATACTCAGCTGCTGACTGACAGGTGTAAGTTCAAGTCCATGCAGAGGCATCTGGAAGAAAGACTTAATGATCTATTTCCAAACCCTACGGAGCATGGTTCTGCTCTAACAGACATGGGATTGCTGTAAGTCAAGTCAACTGAAAGGCTGCTGGTTTGGGTTACTATGGAGGACAGTTTATCTTCTTCATGCCTTCCCCTGCTAGGGCTACATATAAGCACACTACTTCTCTTCCTCTTCCCCTCCTTTTTCTTAGTGCATGTTTTATTATTAAAAATCAAGAATCACCATATAGGCATTTTTTTGGAAATGTAAATAAATTTAAAAGGCAGAAACATTTCAAATTGATGTAAAGAATAGAAAATGAGGAAAAGAAGAAGATGAATGGCTTGGTTTTCATAAGTTATACAAAATTATTTGACTTTAAAAAACTATACATACGTATAATTTATATAGGAGCTCTGGTAGCGTAGTGCCTAAGGCACTTGACTGCTAACCAGAAGGCTGGCTGTTCAAACCCACCAGCCACTCCTCAGAAGGAAGGTTGGGCAATCCACTTCTGTAGTGATACTGCCTCAGCAACCCAAGGAAGGGTCGCTATGAGTCGGGGCCGACTCGTCGGCACACAACAACACAACAACAATAATTTATATATATAAACAGTGGATTTAAAAAGCAAGTTACAAAAGCATACATATATTATTATCACAGTTCAGGAATATGTTATCTATGTATATATTTACATATAAATCCTAAAATACTAAGCACCAAAATATTTATTATTGTTATATCTGGTTGACGTGTTTACACATATAAATTCATATATTTATTTTCTAAATATATTTACTTTTGGGAGCTATGGTGGCGTAGTGCCTAAGGCATTTGACTGCTAACCAGAAGGTTGGTGGTTCAAACCCACCAGCCACTCCTCGGAAGGAAGATTGGG
>NW_006921624.1:16576819-16588725 GCF_000298275.1 Orycteropus afer afer
CCTTGGAAGGAAGATGGGGCAATCTACTTCCGTAGTGATACTGCCTCAGAAACCCAAGGAGGGGTCACTATGAGTCCGGTCTGACTCAACGGCACATAACAACAACAACAATGTATTGCACATGCATTGTACATCTGAAGTTCAATTAACTTCTTTTTAGATCACGACTTTTGAGTGTAAGGCAGGGCTGTTGGAAGCTTTCATACTCCATTCACAAAAAATAATAGATAAACCATTTTATCCTGCTTTATCTAAAGCCAAATCCACACATTAGACTTCTCTGTTTCTTAAGTTAATAAATTATTTTTTTAATTGAGTAATATGAGTTTGATTTCTTAAATTGCAATAAAAATAATCTTGAGTAATATGATTTGGGAGCTCTGGTGCCATAGTGCCTAAGGCATTCGACTGCTAACCAGAAGGCTGGCGGTTCAAATCCAACAGCCACTCCTCAGAAGGAAGATTGGGCAATCTACTTTCATAGTGATACTGCCTCAGAAACCCAAGGAGGGGTCACTATGAGTCAGACCCGACTTGACAGTAGTGAGTTTGGTTTTTGAGTTTGGAATATAATTTGAATAGAGGAAATATATATCTGATCAGATTTCTGCTCTAAGAATATCATGTGAATGCCATATATTTTGTGGGAAATTTAGACACAATAGCATGAGCATGTGTCTACCTGTCATCCCCCATAGTAGCAATTGGCAAAGCCCAGTGGCTATGGATCTGTAAGCTAAAAGTCAGGTCAGGATGAGTACTTGTCACCAATGAAAGGAAGTCTAAGATGAGCCTCTCAAGGGACCTCTTCATTCAAGCTATAGAAGGAGAATTTATTACTGAGCACTCTCCAAACTTGCATTGGTTCCCTAGGGTTGCCCTAACAAGATACTACCAACTGGATGGCTTATACTCATTGTTGTTGAGTCAGATCCAACTCATAGCGACCCCTCCTTGGGTTTCTGAGGCAGTATCACTATGGAAGTAGATTGTCCAACCTTTCTTCTGAGGAGTGGCTGGTGGGTTTGAACAGTCAGCCTTCTGGTAAGCAGTCAAATGCCTTAGGCACTGTGTTAGATTGGGTTCTCTAGAGAAACATAAAAACCAGCAAAGTGTATATATATATTTATAGAGAGAGAGAGAGAGAAATTTATCTTAGGAAAATGGCTCACAAGCATATAGAAGCCGACAAGTCCAAGTTTCTGGAGGAGATGGGCTGGCGGCCGCTTTGGCTTCCGCAAGCACAAGGGGGCTGAGAGATTCAAGCTGGCAGGCAGTACACTGGTTGTTGACTCCAACAAAAGACGAATCCAAAATCTCCAGGCTGAGCAGTGGGCTGCTCACTCACGGAAGTCTGTAGTCCGCACACCAGGGTTCCAATCCCTCAAAGAATGCGGCTCTTTCCAGGATGTCTCTGGATATCTTGGAAGCAGGCCACACTCCTAAGGAAACTCCCCTTGGGCAGACTGGCCACTCAGAACACAGTCATCTGATCCCATCATGGGAACAACCACACAGAACTGGGGTCCAGCCAAGTTGACACACAGCTCCAACTATCACAGGCACTATGCCGCCAGAGCTCCCAGATGGCTTTTAAAAACCAGAAATTTACATGTCTCACAATTCTGGAGTCTAGAAGTCCAAGTCGGGTGTCAGTCATGTTGATTCCTTCTGAGGGCTCTGAGAAAGGAACTGAACCATGCCCCTCTCCTAGATTCTGGTAACTCCAGGCATTCTTTGGCTTGCTGTAGTGTCACATAGTATCCTTCCTTTGTTTCTCTGTCTCTTTGTCTCATTTCCTTTTTAATAAGGACACTAGTCATTTAGGATTAGGATCCACCCTACTTCAGTATGACATCATGTTAACTTAATGATAACATCTTCAAAGATGCTATTTCTAAATAGAGTCACATTCAGGACTTAGAACATCAGCATATATTTTTGGGAACAAAATTCAATCTGCAAAAATAATCTTTGGCCTTTTCCTTTGTGGTAGGGAAAAAGACCCCAGATTCAAAAACGTTCTATAGAGACCCATTTGTTAAACCTTAAAGAGAACAAAGAAAATTATCTGGATAAAGGAAACCATCAGCAAATAGCCAGTACAGAGGCCAATGGAATCTGCTGAGTCACAGTCATGACATTCATAATGTACGATAGAGAATAAAAGAAGTCATCATAAGATAACAGTTGGTGGCAGTTCAACTCATCACTGTCCCAGGTGGGACTACAGAGGTGGGGAAATGACCACGACTGCGATGTACACATAGTTGTAGGTTAAAAAAAGGTTACAGGATTGGTTCTGGGGTTTTAATTACCTGGCTACATGGTGGTTGGGGTTTGACTCATGATCATGAGACCCTGAATCATAGTCAAAGGTGCTTATGAAGCCAGTTTAATTCACTTCCCCATCCTTTCTGTAACCGTCCCCCGACCCTGGTTGCAAACAGATGAGCATAACTCATTTCCTTAAAGGCAACAGAGGTGAAACATCTTCTAAGGAAAATGATTCCCCAGCTCGGCCTGACAGTCTCAATGCAAAGTGATAATGGGAGAGGTTTTGTAGCCCAAGTAGTCCACAAGTAACAGGACTATCAGGCATTAAGTGGGGATTGTATTCCTCTTGGAGACCCCAGTCAACAGGGAGGACTGAGAAGATAAACCACGCTCTTAAGAGGACACTGGCTAAGATGTGTCAAGAGCCCAATTTACCTTGAATAAAGTTTTAAACTTTGCCCTGTTGTGGGTCTGGACCAGCCCTAGAAGCAGGCTTGAGTTAAGCTCATATGAAAAATTATGTGGGAGACCATTTTCTAGAGTGTGGCACCCCCAGTTATGCAGAAAGGGGAGATCTTAAAATTGTTAAGAAGTTGGATATTTTTAAACGTGTGCAAACTTTGTCTGCACCCTTAAAGGTTATCAACCAGTTTGCTTCCAGCAAGTTGGTATATCCTACAGATAGATACTCCCCCTTATAGAATTAGTCCAAGTGATTGCTTCCTTCTTAAGGAGTGGAGCGACCAGACTCTCCAGAGTCAGCTCCAGACCAAATGGACTGGGCCCTATGAAGTCCTGCTGACAACACATACTTCAGCCAAACTGAAAGGTGTCTGCCCTTGGATCTATCACACCTGACTGAGAATAGCTCCAGTGTGAACAGAAGACCCTCCCTGACCTGTAACTCAATTTAGTTCCACAGGAAATAGGCTTGCAGGACAGGAGGACTCAAATGAATCTGATTGGCTGAATACCAGGGGGCTCCAGCAGCCTGCAGTGGAATATACTTGTGAACCCATCGAGAATCTTAAGGTTTTGTTTAAAAAGAAACCTGTTCCAAGTTAGAACTTGAATGTGATTTTAATCAGCTCAGTAATTTTTTTATCCCTACCCCCTGGGGAAGGAGGATGGGAGTCTAACACCCTCATAAAACTCCAACAAACTCCATTAAATCACATACCTGGGGCTGGTAATCATTGGATGTGTTCCCACTCACCGTCACATGGAACACAAGGTTTACCTATCACTCTTGTGCCCTTACATTAAAAATACGGGGCCAGGAATGAAGGGCCATATAATCAATTCCAACCAAAGTTCCACTGTGAAACAATATGATGCACCAAGATCTCAAACTGTGGCCTCTCTACGAATACTTTAGACTTCTTCCAGGCCAACAGCGCCATTAGGGAAATGGGCACAGTGCTACCAGACCTGGTTCGTTTGTACATTGACCCAAAGCTGGGTTGATGAAGATGGTACCATTTAGAATATGACACCCCAGTTAAGGATATGTCTGATAATATAGCCATTACCCTGAATAACCAGAGCATTGCTAGGTCTGTTTTTCAGTTCCCTCCTACTGCTTACTCCCTCCACCCTCTGGGGCTATATTGGTTGTATAAGTGAACATACCACCTTTAAAACTTGGCCAGCTAATCACGAAGGGACCTGCGCTCTAGGATGGGTGTGGGAAAAATTATGATGATCTGCACCTTTTATGCCAATTTGTCCAGAATGTCTCTATTTCTCTGGAGTCAGTAGCAAACACTACTTCCGATGTAACTTCTGTGCTGCAAACTGAAATAAGCTCTATCCAGACTGTTGTGCTTCTGAATAGGGCAGCCCTAGATCTCCTGCTGGTAGCACGTAGAGGGCTATGTGTATACATCAGTGCTACCTGTTCATTGGTTAATGCATCAGGACAAATAGAACAGGATCAATAGGCCATCTAGTCCATCATTAGTAAGTTACAACAGTACAGGGAAACTATAGAGTGCCAGTTGATTCCCACCTTTGTGATGGACTTCCCTTGGCTCACCTCTTGGCTACCAAGTTCGGGTGGCTGAGATGCTTATTTGTTGTGATGCTCCCTACATTAGTGTTGGTACTTTGTACTTGTTGCTGTATTCAATGCTTACCTAACTGATTATCTGCTTTCAAGTCCCAGAAATTGCAGGCTACTCTATAGTTACCCTAATGCCTTCTCGTCAGACCATGGCCAAAAGATTCCAAGAGGTATCTAGACCACAATAGGCTTTTTAGCCATGAATTTCTGAGTTCCACCAACTCTTGTCTCTCAGCAGCAGGAAGCAGCTAGAAAGAACTGCCATTCGTTTCTCAAGAATGTGGAACAGTCACAACTCAAAGGGGGATTGAAACTGAGTTTAACTCCCTTCTCCATCCTTTCTGTAATCATCACCCCACCCTGGATGCAACAGATGATCTGGCATGATAACTCATTTCCTTAAAGTTGTTTTTCAGAAACCTAGCCAAGACCAACTTGAAATCGATTAAAACCAGCTTGGATCTGTTTTGGCCTGTGGATGTGCACAGCAGGACAAACAGAAAAAATTTGCTCAAAACTAACAGCTCCTCCTCTACCTAAGCCCCAATCTGCTGATGACAGGAAGTTGGTGTAACTCATCTGGTGCGCAAGTGCTCTTCATTAAAAAGTGACTGTTCCTTTAAATTGAGGGCAATGAAACTTCAGCCAATTTCCAGCCAATTCACACCCAAATTCCTGGAATTTATATGAATATGTATAGCCTTTTTTCTTGAACTCTACAAAAACTGTACCCCAACCCCCACTTGATGAGACAGATTTGGGTAATATTGTCTGCTTGCATTGCTGCTTTGCAATAATGAAAAAAATATATCTTTCCTCTCAAGTACTCAGAGTGTGTGAGCTGATTCAACTTGGTCTTGCACTGAGCAGGGACTCACTTTAGTCTGGTTTCAGTTACAAGACAATACCGGGACCCCAACCTTTAACTTAAATCAGATAACATTCATAACAAGCGCAGAAACTTGTCGCGCCAGCTTCTTCTTCATACAGTAAGGGTGGGGAGGAGAACTGGACCTCTCCTGGCTTTTCCTTATTCTGCCCAAGCACCTATAACCTTTCGGGGGTCTCCAATCTCCAGCTCACAGCAAATCGTTAAGGACATGTCCAGGCAAGTTCCCTAGTTCTTTGTTGTAAGAAGGGCATGCCTGGGCAAGTTCTCTGTGCATCAGAAGACCTCAGCCTTTCACAAACCAAGTGCTTTTACATTTTAGACTCTAACGTATCTTAAAATATAGGACACATCGATAGTGCCCACTTTGAATCTAACAAGAACCACATTATCTAGACCAGAATTCTGGGAAATCTTCCCATGCTTTACGTTCTACCACATCTGTTGTAGGTTGAGTTTCAGAATAATGACTAGAAAGTCAGCTGTAGGGCAGAGAGAAATTTGATAAGAGGATAGTAACCTTGCAAGATGGAGACACATGGGGCCAGAGGCAACACCATGTGTATCTCTCCAAGCCTTACAAGCTAAGAGTTTTTCCAGTAGATTTAAGGCCTTGGGGTACATTATTTCAAAAGACCTTATGCAGGCAGGTATTCATAAACTCCTGACCCTTTTCTGAAAGTCAGAAAGCAGAACAAGGTTGTGATAAATTCCTAACAATAAGCCTTAACTTCCTTCAGGCTGGTACATGTGCAATCTCTTTCTAAGATAGAGTCTGTGTGTTTCAATATGGATGCCATGACTTCTTCTGCGCAGGTGTATTCTGCTGTTTGCTCTTGGTTCAAGTCTTGGTTTTATTTTAGATTGGCTATTGTAGTTCATCAGGTGGTAAAGGAGGGCAGGGGGCACAGGCTCCAAAACTTGTTAATGGTGACTAGGGTAAAAACAAAACAAAACAAAACTCAGTGCCATCCAGTTGGATCCGACTCATAACGACCCCTCCTTGGGTTTCTGAGGCAGTATCACTATGGAAGTTGATTGCCCAACCTTCCTTCAGAGGAGTGGCTGGTGGGTTTGAATGGCCAGCCTTCTGGTCAACAGTTAAATGCCTTAGGCACAAACACCCCAAGAATGGCCTGTTATCAGGAGATGCCATCTAAGCAGTAAATTTACATTTGTGATATTTGTTTTGCAGGGCCCCTTCCTTAGTCTTGGGATCTCAGGAATGCTATTGCCCTGTCCCATGAGCTGTTCCTGTCTTGGTTTTATGATCTTAGGAATGTGGTTGCAGGAGCAAGATTCTTATGTGATTATGGCTGCAGGTAATAGCATAAGGCAACGTTTAAATTGAACAAGATTAATGTGGAGCTTTAGCTTATGAAGTTAGGACATATATTCATCTCCTCAAAATTCTAATCTGTCTATACTATCACACATCCTGAATCTCAAGGTGACAACAGTGCTGTATAAATCTAAGGAGAGAAACAACTTTCCTGAAGGAAAAAACAGACCAGAATTTGATACAAAACGCTGGTTCAAGATAAATGTGAGCTAGAAGAAGAAAGAGTGTGGCTTCTGCAGGAATGTTATAGCGAATCTCAAGGTGTGGCAGCTGGAAGCTGTACGCCAATTATCTCTTTGAAGCTGTTCCTGGAGCCCAAATACAAAGTGGCCGTCCATCCTGCAATACAAGCAAGTCTATTCCTTACAATGGTAGATTCTCTCAGCCAGTGCCTGGGTGCCATTTGACTTTTCTTCTGAGCATGTGAAAAGTGCATGGTGTTAATGAATAAAATTCACTCAGTCACCAATTAACCTTGCCTTCCCACCTCTGGCATTCTGCTTCTTCATCTCAGAAACTGGACAAGACTCCTAGGAAGAAGGTTCGGAGGGTAAGTAGCACCATTCTGAACCACATCTTGCAGTAGACACCAGAATTTAGCTGCACAGCCCATCGGCCCCATCCCTACTGGAGTCAGCACTTTGCTAAGTTAGTGCTCCTGGTCTGAACCATGCTCTCATACATCTGCGGAAACTTGGCAAGGAGCCTCTTCTAATTACCACAAAGGCCAATGACCTAATGCTCTGACTAACTTATCAGCAGACAGTGGATCAGCAATGCCACAAGGATTGCCCTTTCCAGAAAATGCTTGGTGAGTGGTATTTTACAAATTGGATAAAATCACTTATGAAATATTAGGGTAGATATTATAGGTGGGGACCTATAGCTTATAAAGTTGGGAGAGACTCTTTAAGAAAATAGTTGTTCAATGAATGAATGAAAGATATTGAATTATATTGAATTATATTATAGTCAGCAATGAACAATATAAACCAATGAAGCTTAATGTCTGGTGAAGGAGTGAATATTTTAAAAGTTATGCAAATCACTAATTAAAACATAATCTGGAGAAATATACTGTACTATGAAAATATGTAAAAAGTTACCAGATCTAGTCTAGGAGCTTGAGGAATTCTTTGAGAAAGTGGCATTGAGGCTGAGTCCTACAGGATAAATAAGAGTCAGAGATCCATTTTGGGGTGGGTCTGGTAACAGACTATCCCAGGTAGTGAGAGAAGAATGTGAAAATGTCCTAGAATAAAAGGGAAGATGGTGATGTGGTAGAAAGGAAAGACAGTGTCTTTGTTGTATAGAAAGTGAAGAAAAAAGATACAGACGCAAGCAGCAAGGTTCATTCAGGATCATGTATGTCTCCATTAGAAATTCAGTCTAAGAGCAACAGAAGGCCATGAGAGTACAGATAGTAACTGAGGCTATAAAATTGAACAAGGTAACTTAAAGGGAGAGTATAGACAGAGATAATGACCTAGAACTGAGCCATGAAACATCCCAACCTTTAAAAGTCAGTAGAAGATAATGAGCTGGAAAAAGAGATTGACAAGGAGCATCTAATGAGTAGGGGAAACAAACAAAGAAAGCAGATGGTCACAAAAGTTATAGAAAGGAAGGAGAGTAACCTAGAAGGTGAGTTTTCCAGAATTATGTTGAGTGCTACTGGGAGATCCCGTTAGGAAAAGAACTGAAGACGTTCCATTCAGTTTAGCAGCATCTAAGTCATTGCTTATGAGCTCTGGTAGCGTAGTGGCTAAGGCACTTGACTGCTCACCAGAAGTCTGGTGGTTCAAACCCACCAGCCACTCCTTGGAAGGAAGGTTGGGCAATCTACTTCCTTAGTGATACTGCCTCGGAAACCCAAGGAGGAGTCATTATGAGTCAGGTCCGACTTGATGGCAAATAACAACAACAACACACCATTGCTTATGTCAGTTGAATCTTGGCTGAAAGCAAAGATTACCAGAAAGATGTGTACCTCAGTTTTTATTGATTGTGCAAAGTCATTGACTGTGTGGATTATAATAAATTACGGATAATATTGTGAATAAGAGAATTCCAGAACACTTAATTGTGCTTATGAAGAACCTGTGCATAGACCAAGAAGCAGTTATTCAAACAGTATAAGGGGATACTACATGGTTTAAAATCAGGAAAGATGTGTGTCGGGGTTGGATCCTTTCATCATGCTTATTCAATCTGTATGCTCAACAAATAATCCAAAAAGCCAAACAATACTAAGAAGAACATGTCATCACAATTGGAGGAAGATTCACTCACAATCTGCACAATATGAAGATGACACAATCTTGCTTGCTGAAAGTGAAGAGGACTTGAAGCACTTACTGATGAAGATCAAAGACTGCAGCCTTTAGTATGGATTAAAAACCAAAACAAACAAACAAACAATGCCGTCAAGTTGAATCCAACTCATAGCGACCCCTCCTTGGGTTTCTGAGGCGTATCTCAAGGGAAGAAGATTGTCCAGGCTGCCTTCCGAGGAGTGGCTGGTGGGTTTGAACTGCCAGCCTTCTGGGTAGCAGTCAAATGCCTCAGGCACTATGCTTCAACATAAAGAAATAAAAATCCTCACAACTGGACCAATAAGCAACATCATGATAAATGGAGAAAAGATTGGAAATGTCAAGTATTTAATTTTATTTGGATCCTCAATTAATACCCATGGAAACAGCAGTCAAGAAATCAAACGACATATTGCATTGACAAACTTGCTACAAAAGACCTCTTTAAACTGTTCAAAAGATGTCACTTGGATGACAAAGATGTCCCTGATTCAGCTGTAGTGTTTTCAATAGCCTCATATGCTTGTGAGAGCCGGACAATGAATAAGGAAGACTGAAAAGTGATGCATTTGAATGTGATGTTGGTGAATATGAAATGTACCATAGACTGCTGGAAGAATGAACTAATCTGTCTTGGATGAAGTACAGCTGGAATGCCCATTAGAAGCAAAAATGACCAGACTTCATCTCACCTACTTTGGTCAAGTTGTCAGGAGGGACTAGTCCCTGGTGAAGGATATCATGCTTTAAGTAAAGCGTCGGCAAAACAGGGGAAGTCCCTCAATGAGATGGATTGACACAGTGGGCCTGGAGATGGGCTCAAGCATGGCTATGGTTGTGAGGATGGCAGAGGACTGGGCAGTGTTTCATTCTGTTGTTCATAGTGTCGCTATGAGTTGGAACCAACTTGACAGCACTTAGCAAGAAGTCATTTGTGATGCTCATAAAAGCAGTCTCAAGGGAATGGTGGAAAATAAGGTGAGAAATCAAAGTAGTATAGTTTGGAAGAAGGTTTACTGAACCTCATCTAATGACTTACATTGTATTTATAAAGTAGAATGCCATATCTAAAGCAGTTATTCCAGAGAACAAGAGAACACACAGTTGAGTTGTTAGCCATAATTTTTTTTTGTGTGTGTACATACGCACATATACATACGTATATTCTCTGGAATAACTGAACACACACAGAGGACACCTGGCATGTGACTTTTCTTTTTCTGCAGCAATTCTCAAGTTCTCAAGTGACAGATACTGATTGTGGTTAAGACTATATTCTCAAAGTGTACTCCCAAACTGGATTTAACCTAACCCATAGCTTTGAATTACTTCCATTAGTCCTTTCTCCCATTGTTCATTTTGCTACCTTCTTTGTCCTGTAAATGTTATCACCTGCTTATTGCCTACCTCTGTTCTCAATACAACCCCTTCATTTCCCACCATCACATTTCATTCTCTCTCCTGGAATGCTGCTTCCTTTGACTAATGTATCACTAACAAATCTGTTTCCTCCCCCAACCCCCAAAATAAACCTAACCATTTGACATCTGTCATCTGGGAAGCTGAAGCCATTGTCATTATGTATGGGGTACAACGAAGCTGAAAATGCATGCAGTAATAGTGTGGATGGAAAGGAAAGGAAGAATCGGAGACAGATCTGGAAAGGGGTATCAGAAGGATTTGGTCACAAAGTCAAGATGAATCCCAGATTGATAGACTGAAAAACAGTACAGGTTGTAGAAAATACAGTGTTTAAATTATGTTAGCAGGAACTTCCAAAAGGAAAAGTTGTCTACTGAAATGGATCAATTTATATCCTGTATGTCTTGGGCTGTTATCAGGATCCCAGAACGAAATAGATAGCTCATTCAAATGGAATAAAAGGAGATACTTAAAAAAATATGTAAGATGTAGGAAACCATAAGAATTAGTGAGTACCCTGTGGGTCACTAATAGTTACTCTTTACCATCTCTAGACCAGGAGCGAGAGAGGCCAAAAATCCCCACCATAACCTGGAACAAAAGAGAACCTGAAAGAACTTCCAAATGGGATCTGAGACCTTTGGTCAAGGGATTCAGCCAGAGCACAGGGATGTCTTTAATTTTTGATAAGTTTTCCCCCAATGGACACACTCTACATGAAGCTAAAGGGCAAGAGCCCCACGGATAGAATTTTTAGAGCTCAGTTACCAGAGACACACAGGAGGGAGAGGAAGGCAGAGAGGGCATCTGGAGGCCCAGTTATCACAGCTGGCCTCTTTATGGAGCTGTAGTCTTGACTGAAGCTCTGATGAGACACTGATAAGAAAAGCATGCCAATAACTCCATTCATTGCAACAATTACTTCTTGAACTACTCAGTTAGCATGTCACACCTTCACCCACCTCCCTACTTGCTCCTAAAGACTGACAGCACTGTGTCTCTACATTGTTTCTCTATCGCACCATAATTGCCTCTTTAGTACTAAACATCGTTAATATGCCAATGTGATACTGGGTCTTTGCTTGACTTTGGATTCTTAGCAACAGATCCAAAGACCAACTTAGGCAAAAATTTTCTGTGAAACCTCTAATCTCTTGGTCATCTTTCCTGATTCATTACTTCTTCCTGGTCCATCCAGAGGCACTAGCAGTATTCAGATATCAATCTGAATACCCTGTGGAAAATTCTAATATGGCTACAGTTCAAAATCCCCAAAGTTCTTACATCTGGGTTAAGTAGAACCCTACTCATTTCATTGGCCACCTGCTAAAGACCACTGCCAGGGTGATTGTCAAGTAATTAAATTGTGACAACTACACATGAATTATATATATATGTATACACATATATTTTACCTATGCATATTATAGGAGCTCTGGTAGCATAGTGCCTAAGGCACTTGACTGCTCACCAGAAGGCTGGCGGTTCAAACCCACCAGCCACTCCTAGGAAGGAAGGTTGGGCAATCCTACTTCTGTAGTGATACTGCCTCGGAAACCCAAGGAGAGGCTGCTGTGAGTCGGGGCCGACTCGACG
>NW_006921624.1:16588825-16589965 GCF_000298275.1 Orycteropus afer afer
GGTGGCGTAGTGCCTAAGGCATTTGACTGCTAACCAGAAGGTTGGTGGTTCAAACCCACCAGCCACTCCTCGGAAGGAAGATTGGGCAATCTACTGTAGTGATACTACCTCGGAAACCCGGGGAGGGGTCACTATGAGTTGGATCTGACTTGACAGCAGTGAGTTTGGTTTCTTAATTTACTTTCTAATTGCATATTAATAACGCATTCTTCTTACAGCAATAAAAGATCAAGTTAATTAAAATGTGAGGAACCAAGAACAACCTCATCACTCCATCAAGGAGGTCCTACAGAATTTGTTTCTTTGACTCTTAGATTTGGCAGGAAGAAAACATATAGAAAGAGTATGGCCAATACCCAAACTGCCTGAGCTTCAACTGGAAGACAGTAATCTCATTGTCTTAATAGACTGCAGGAGACCATAGACGTCTCATGCTCCCAAATATATGTGACCTTCTAATGTAGCCATTGGTTCTTCCGTAGAAGGTAACCTTGGGAAGAGACTGAGAAATGCACGTAGACCACAGCAGTGAGGGCAAAGCTACAGTCCTCCCCATCCACTTACCAAAAAAAAAAAAAAAATTTTTTTATTTAATGTAATTTATACATAAGGTTTAAAAAGAAAACAGTAAACAATATAAAAGGGTATGTCATGAAAAGGTAACCTTACTCCCCTGGACGTTCAGTTCTTCCCTGAGGCAGTCACTATGACTCATTTTTGTTGCTGTTTTTGCTTATGCTTCCAGAAATAATTTATTTTTATGAAAACATATATATGATTAAGTAACCCATTTTAACTCAAATGAGAACATGTTATACTCATCCTTTAGCACTTTTTAAATTGATTGTCTAAGTACACAGATACACTGGTGGCACAGTGCCTAAGGCTACCCACTAGTCACTCTGTAGAAGGAAGACTAGGCAATCTACTTCAGTAAAGATTTACCACCTCAGAAACCCAATGAGGGTTGCTATGAATCGGAATCAATTGGATGGCAGTGAGGTTTTTTTTTATTAGTATATATAATGGAGCTCTGGTAGCATAGTGGCTAAGACGCTTGCCTGCTAACCAGACGGCTGGCGGTTCAAACCCACCAGCCACTCCTCGGAAGGAAGGTTGGGCAATCCTACTTCCGTAGTG
>NW_006921624.1:16596075-16621884 GCF_000298275.1 Orycteropus afer afer
ATATATATATATATAAGGTACAAGGGTTAGGATATATATAGAGAGAGAGAGAGTAAAAAAAAGTTGTGATAACTAAATACTATTTTATGACCAAATGCTAATCATAAATCATAAAGACATCTTTGCAAGGAAGGCATTATCTTTTATAGCTGAGTTTTTAAAAAAATCCAGTATTTGAACTTCTTATTTTTGTGTGAATTTTGTTAGAAGCCAGGTACCTGTTTTCCACATAAAAGCCAAGGAAATCAAATACATACTCTTGTGAACTCTGATAACTAAATATGAGTAAGTGACCTAAGCTCAGAAAATCAGATGCCTTTGCTGAGACTTGAATCTGGAACAAGTGACACAAAGAAGGGTATAGTTAGAATTCACTCTAATGGTGGTGACATCAAGTGTTCAGTGGCAGTGGTGCCAACATCAGTGTGCAGTCACAGGAGTGCCTTCAGCAGTATCCAATATCCAGTGATGGCAATGTCAATGGCTGTGTTCAGTGCCCAGCAACAGAGCTGCGTCACCCTGTCCAGGCTGTTCCTTTGCAGAGAAGTTGGCTGTAGCTCTAGCCACCTGGCAGCCTTTGGTTCCTGTCTGGCACGCCAGTGTTCCCAAGGGTTCCATATGCTACCTAACATCCTTCCAGTAAATTATTTTCTCTTAACCAGAGTCTTTTTCTGTTGTTTGCAACAATAAATATCTATTTTGCAGACAAGAAAATTAAGATTTTGAAAAATTACAAAACACATCCAAAGCCTTGGAGTGGGTTAATGATGGAGTACTTTTCTGATTCGTCTTTCTGGCTCAGTCTGGGGTTTTTCAATGTTCTTCTAAACCACTGCAGATATACACCTTCATATTACAGGTGGGCATTTTAATGGTTCATCTAGGCTACTCAAAGTAAGTGGTGATTTTGCCTTCTTCTCTGATGAATACAACTGAGAAGCCAAGGAAACAGCAAACATGGGTATCCAGTGATGCTGGAAGAAGGGAGCACGCAGATGCTACTCAGAGATCCCATGGCATGTGGCCTGCCTTGTCTGGATGCGTTATGCAGCCTGTCTCAGTTCCCTAGTGCTGCTATAACAGACATACCACAAGGGGTGACTTTAACAAACAGACTTTTATTTTCTCACAGTTTAGGAGGCTAGAGGTCTGGATTCAGGGCCACAGCTCTAGGGGAAGCCTTTCTCTGTCTGCTCTGAGAAAATCCTCTGCTTCTCTAACATTCCTCTTGGTTTCTTGGTGTTCCTTGGAGATCTCCACACGGCATGCATCTTTCTCTCCCTTTGTGCTTGCCTCTGTGCCTAATCTACTCCTTTTATATGTTAAAAGTGATCAGCTTAAAACACACCCTATACTGATATTGCCTCATTAACATAACAAATAAAACGCTATTCCCAAATGTGATTATGTCACAGGTACAAGGGTTAGGATTTATAATACATTTTTTGGGGGAGGGGGGGTTAGGGACACAATTCAGTCTACCATACAACCTCTTTATAAATTGGTGTGAACAAATTTGGCAAGCAGCCTGGCTTAGATGGTGACCTATTATGTATGTATCCCTTCTGATGAACCCAATTTCTACTGGAATTAAACCTCATAAATTTGAAAACGCAGGAGAAATATGCCTCCTTCTCTGAAATTAAGAGTGACTATCCTCAGCACACATAGTGTAAATATTTCTGAACTTGTAGGAGACCACAGTTCATAAAATGTTTTCATCCAAGTCATAGTCCCCCTTCTACCTCCTAGATTCCTAGTGAAAGAAAACTCTCCAAACATACTACCTTCAAACTTAACCTCATTCCCAAGAGTATTCTAGTTGACCATGGAGATGCAGGAGACAATGATTGCTCTGGTAGCATAGTGCCTAAGGCATTTGACTGCTAACCAGAAGGCTGGAGGTTCAAACCCACCAGCCACTCCTCTGAAGGAAGATGGGGCAATCTACTTCTGTAGTGATACTGCCTCGGAAACCCAAGGAGGGGTCACTATGAGTCGGATCCGACTCAATGGCAAATAACAACAACAACAACAACAGGAGTAGGAGATGGTAGCCTCAAGAACTGCTAACCTAAGAAACTTGCTGAGGTTCACCATTTAATTGATATTATTTATGTTCACTCGTTGTTCTTACCATCCACAGAGTGTGACACAGTGATTTAATTACTGCCTTTTATCTATTTAGCCTACTGCCAACATCATTGATTATGAGCTTCTCAGGCATCTTGGATTATCTTGGTCTACTAGTACCTAAGATGTTAGACAAGTAGGCAAGCTAGGGAAAGGTTTTTAGTGTTTGTTTGTTTTTTCAGAAAGAAGACTATATTCCCACCACCATCCCTACTGGCTACCTAAATTTTACATCAATTCTTTGTACATAGCCTTAATTATGGTGCTCTCTTTAGAGCCAGAGATCTGGACACTAATAGAGAACTACTTGTAATAGAATTTCATTTATAGTTCAGCTTCTCCAACAGGATTTTGTGCAGTTTTTGAAGAAGGAAAATGGCAAACCACAGTTTTATCAGTGCTATTGCTATTCTGAGTATAGTCCAGAAAGTTAAGATAAACCCAATGAAATCCCAATATCATTTTTGAAACTAGGAAAACTGATCTTAGAATTCATATAGAAAAACTAAATAAGCACACATAATCAGAGAAAATTCTAGGAAAAAAATACCGTAGCAAGAGATCATTTGCCTACCAAATGTTAAAACATATTTTAAAGCCATAATAATTAAAATAGTATGAGATAAGAATATGAAAAGATGAATCAAAGAAATTGAACAAATGATAAAAAACAGCATTTTAAGTCAGTAGAGAAAGGTGATTCATTCAACAAGTGGTATTAGATTATCTAGTAGCGATCTACAAAGATTCATTTGATCTGTATTCCATATACAACATGAAATGCTTGCTTAGGAGGGTACAATTAATGCTGGAGAGAAAGAAGGACTGGAGTTGCATAGTGCTGGATACTTGAAGTCTATGCTTTTGGTAGAAATGAAGGGGGTCTATCTATGGTATTCACTCAGCGCATTAAGGAGAAAATGGCAGGCAGGTATGCTGGGAATATTTTGTGTGCAGGAGAAGAGTGAATTTGACTTGGACTTTCCCTGGCCTCTGCCATTTAGAAACCTGAGACAATGACAAGCCAATGCCCTTCCTTCATTCCTCTTCGACTAAAGCCGCAAGGGCCCTACAAGCTTCCCCTCTCTACCCTTCTCTCCTCTGCCTTCCTCAGTAATAAACTTTGTCCAGACTTTCCCAAGATATTATGGGGAGACACAGAACAGACTGAAAATCATTATCCAAGTCCCTGCCAGGATGACATATCTAACCCTATTTCTTTCTGCCTGTCTCTTCCCTCTTTCTTCATCATAATAACTGGAGTGTTCCAGACTCTTACCGCATATTCCTCAAAAACATTAGATATGCTTTTAGGGTGCTATGGAAAAGTTTGGAAATCACTGAATTAGATCACCTCCAAAGGAAACATTCTGTCTTATGAGTTTTATTTCTCGGTTTAGTCCCAGCCATCAGTGCTGTTTATATATTCTGACCATGGCTTAGAATCATACCATTCAATTCAGTTCAGCAGATCATTGCTAGGCCCTGGGCCAGGCACTGGAATCCAAAAGAAACACTGACAACTGCTTCCATTAGGCCATATGGCAATGTGAGGAGAGGTGTGCTTGACAAGGCTTGGAGCACTATGGAAAGATCAGAACAGTCCCTCACCAAGCCTGCCCCTACTATGGTGGCATGCGGTGGGTAGCCTCTAGGGTGGCCCCCAATGTGGGATGTCTTTGTGTAATACCATTTCCTTGAGTATGGCTTGGACTTAATGACTCTCTTCTAATGACTAGGACATAGCAGAAGTAATGATATATCACTTCCAATTCCAAGATTAAGTTATAAAAAGACTGCTGCTTCTATCTGGGGTCTTAGGACAATAAGAGTTGATGAGGAAATAAAAAATGATAGTTATTTTTTCCTGGATAACTGCATGAATGTAGTGTCATTTACTAAGATGCAGAAAATTGAATAAAAGATAAAGTTTGAGGAAGAAAATTTCATAATCATGGTTTTGGTATTGGACGTTATGTTTGAAATGCCTATGTGACATCAAAATTAAAATGTCAAGTAAGCTGCTCAGATTTAGGCCTGGAACTCAGAAAAGAAATTTGGGCATGAGTACAAATTTGTGAATTTTCAGCGTGTTGATGTTATTTAATGATGGAACAACAGAGACTGTCATGGGACAGTATGTTATTGTTGTTGTTGTTATGTGCTGTCCAGTCGGACCTGACTCATAGCGACCCCTCCTTGGGTTTCCGAGGCAGTATCACTACGGAAGTAGATTGCCCCACCTTCCTTCCGAGGAGTTGCTGGTGGGTTTGAACTGCCAGCCTTCTGGTTAGCAGTCAAGTGCCATAGGCACTACACTATGGGAGACTATAGATAGAGAAAAAGAGGTCAAGGCGCTTTAGTATTGCCAACTTTTAGAGGCTGTACTGAGGAAGAGCAAGTTAACAAGGCAACAGAGTGAAAAATTATTGCCAGAAAAGTTGGAGGACACCCAAGCACAGCAAGCATTCTTGTGGTAAGAAGGAGGGAGTGGTCAACTCGGTCAGATGTTGCTGAAACTGTGAGGGAGCTCAGGATTGGGAAGTGCCCACCTGATCCAGCCACATGGTGGTTGCTGGCGACCTTGACAAGAAAAGTTCATACTTGCAAATTTAAGAGCTAATATGAGCACACAAACAGGATTTCACGTGACGGGTCCTTAGGGGATTTCTTCATCTGATGAATTTCAGTTTTATTTAATTTGATTTATGGAATCCTCATTTCAGAAAACTAAAGCATAATGTATCATTGGACTGTTTACACTGTTTCTTAAGTAGCTTTTCACATTGCTTTTCAATAGTACAATTTTCCTTTTTGTCAAGTGATTGGAAAATCAGAAAACGAATAAAACCAAACCTCTCTTCCTCTTATCTGGCAATAATTTCTAGTTGCACACACAGATTATGCAAATGTTTCTTTACATGGCACAATTAAATAATGACACCTTCTAGGATCATCTATAAATAGTGCAGTGATTTACAATGACTGTGCTGGATAAATAAGGGATCAGGAAGCGTGTAACACTAATGTCAAGGCTGCCTGGCAAGGACTTTTCCAGTTTTGAAAAATGTACCACAGAACAGAAAGAAAATCCTTCAGTTTACCACCTCAACAAGTCAATGGCTCTGCCACGTGAGTGTGCATGCACACACACACACACATATACACACAGCTAGGAAAATTATGCCGCACAACTGAATCAGGATGACGTGGCCATTTTATTCATAGTCTATTTTTGCAGTGATATTTTTGAGCTGATGCAAGGATTAATAAATGTGGTCTGTGCATAATCCCGAAGCACTCAGGAGATTTGACTTAATAAAAACATAAAGCCACAAATAAGTCTTATTTCTGTAGTGTCCTGGTAATCACAGAATTAGCATAAGCAAACCAAACACCCTTCTGACCCTCTCTCAGCGCCTTGGTGTATGGCCCATAGGTCAGGCTACAGGTTGCTTTAGGTTAACCCAGGGCAGAGCCCAGGCTGAACTGTGCTGCTGTGACATATGTACACTGGCCTTTATGAATTGTTATGATATGTACCCAAGGAGATATTTTCTGTCTTCCTGAGTTAAGTAACATTTTTGAGATTTTTTTGGCAAAAGCCTGATGATATAGTTGTTGGTTGTATCTCTCTGGATTAGGAAATAATTGAGGGCTGCAATAAACCAATGTGATGTTTAGGCACTCTTTGTTCTCTTACATTTCCTTTTAAAAAATCTTTTTCTGATTATAGCTGTTCATTGCAAAAATAAAATAAAATAAAATACAAAAAAATCCATAAAACACTGAGAACAACAAAAAATAACCATCGATCATTCAGCAGTAATGTCAAGACTAAGAACAAACATTATTACCATGTTTGTACATTTATTTCTCAGCTTCTTGCATATTATACACATAGAAAATAGGCCTCAGGGCCTCGGGCAGTCAGCTGCCACACCCAAGGCTGGGGGTTCAAACCCACCGGCCGCTCCTTGCCAGGTAGATGGGCCATCTCTTTTTAGGACCTCTGGTAGCATAGTGGCTAAAGCAGTTGACTGCTAACCAGAAGGCAGGCGGTTCAAACCCACCAGCCCCTCCTGGGAAGGAAGATTGTGTAATCTATTGGGAGCTCTGGTAGCATAGTGGCTAAGACACTTGCCTGCTAACCAGACGGCTGGCGGTTCAAACCCACCAGCCACTCCTCGGAAGGAAGGTTGGGCAATCCTACTTCCGTAGTGATACTGCCTCGGAAACCCAAGGAGGGGTTGCTATGAGTCGGGTTTGACTCGACGGCACATAACAACAACAACAAGAAAATAGATGGTAAGTAAAATTTGGAGTACACTGTTTATATTTTTATGTACATTTTTACCATCATTGATTACTAAAAATTTTATTTTTATATATAGATATACCATAATCTGTGTAAACACTCACCCATTTTAGTCATTTCAATTTCTAGCTATTGTTACTAAAATATTAGTACCTTATCTGTTCTTTTTGTGTGTGTGTGATCTAATTAATCCTTTCAGATAAATATGGAAATGGAAGTACTGAGCCAAATTATGTGAATGTTTATGAGATCCTTGATATGTGCTTCCAAAGTGCCTTCCAGATGTATTCACCAATGTGTACTCTAGCAAAGCGACAGTATTTTTGAACTATGACAATTTGATAGCTAAAAATGATATGTTACTTTGCTTTAGTGTGAAATTTAACCTTTTAAAATATGTACATTTACATTAATATTTTTTTATTTTGTAAATTGTGTGAATTTTCTTAGTCCATTTTTCCTCTAAGCTATTTGTGCTTTTCTTAGTGAATTTATAAGATCTTTATTTATCAAGAATTTGGACTAATATATATGTTGCTGACATTTTCCTCATTTGTTCAATTTGCCTTTTATAACTGAAAGAAGACTTTAATTTTCATGAAAGCTAATGATTCATGTTTTTCCTTATGCCCATTGCCAACCCCTACTTTATGTTCAATGAGCTTTCTGGATTTCAAGAAAAAATAATATTCACCTCAATTTTCTTCTAGTCTACCTGAGAGTTGATTACTCTTGCATTTAATTTTTCATCAATTCATACATTTTAGTATACCATGGAAAATAGAAATAGGACATTTGAAAGTCTTTCAATTGTTCCAGTGCCATTTATCAAATAATCTTTTATTCATCCCAGTGATTTGAAATCCTGTCTTGTTAGTCTATTAGATTCTTTAGGACAATAAGATGATGGAGCTGAAAAAGGCAAATAGAAATATTTCAAGTAGCAACTATGATAATTGCAGAGATTACTGTGTGAAAATGTGTTCTGGAACAACTTTAGGATCAGAATGGAGGGTCAAGATTGATTCCTGGTGGCCCCCATGAGCACGTCAGTGGGAGCATAATAGTAAATATGCTTTTATATTTGTACGTTGTGTTTCAGCAATAGCTTTGTTGATTCTTGACCCACTTTCATATACTGAAGTTTTATGTACACATATGTGATATCATCTATATTGTAGTATTACCTATGTAATAATACAGCTCCAATATATATGAGGCAAAAATGTACAGAAGTACTATGAGAAACTGGTAAGTCCACAATCATTGTGGAGCACTTTAACATACTTCCCCATAATTGATATTTCAATGGAGAAATCTTAGGTTTTTCTGTAAGGAGAATTCAACAGCAGCTGAGTAATTGGGTTAGATCTTTGAGTCTGTTCCAATTCTGAGGTTCAGTGCACTGTTTCAATCCGTGGGATATTAATATGGACAAAAGCTAAAATCTTGTCTTATAGACTGAAAATAGCAGAGCTCCTATGTGAGAACATTTTTTTTTTTAAAGGAGATTTCACACAGCAAGAAGGTGAACAACTGAAGGCTCAATTAAGAAAGGCACATCAGAAAGACTTGATTTGGGGTTTAATGCCATAATGACCTTAGTAGAAAGGAAGGGGCAGGTTTTGACATAAATGTATTTCAACTTCAAGTAAAAAAAAAAAATTAATTGTGTATGACAATAAACTCCTTGAAAAGCTAACAACCAAAGGACACGTTTTATATGTACATCACCAAAAAAAAAAAAAAAAAAAAACTCACTGCTATCGAGTCAGATCCAACTCACAGCAACCCCTCCTTGGGTTTCCAAGACAGTATCACTACGGAAGTAGATTGCCCTATCCTCCTTCTGAGGAGTGGCTGGGGGGATTGAACCACCAGCCTCCTGGTTAGCTGTCAAATGCCTTGGGCACTATGCCACAAGAGCTTCCCATATATATACACAGTATGAGCAAAAAAAAAAGTGGTTACCCTCACTTTGGTTGATTAAGCAGTGCATTCTTACACAGTATCATAGTCAATATTTTATCACTGAAAATAACAGACAGTAATATTTTTCAAAGTATATTTATGTAAGAGATAAAACCCCTGGCCATTGAGTCAATTATGACTCATAGAGATTCCTATTCAGTTTCCAAGGTGGTAAATCCTTATGGAAGTAGACTGCCTCATCTTCCTCCCATGGAGCTGCGGAGCTGCTGGTGGGTTTAACGTCTGGTTAGCAGTCAGAAGGAACTGTCTCAAGTGCTGAGAAGCAAGGATATCTCCTTGAGGACTAAGGTGCACCTGACACAAGCCATGATATTTCCAATCGCCTCGTATGCATGTGAGAACTGGACAATGAATAAGGAAGACCGAAGAAGAGTTGATGCTTTTGAGTTGTGGTGCTGGCAAAGAATGCTGAAAATACCATGGACTACTAAAAGAACTAACAGATCTGTCCTGGAGGAAGTGCAGCCAGAATGCTCCTTGGAAGCAAGAATGGCCAGACTTCGTCTCACCTATTTTGGTCATGTTGTAAGAAGGGACCATTCCCTGGAGAAGGATGTCATGCTTGGTAGGGTGGAGGGTCGCTGAAAGAGGGGGAGGCCTTCAACGAGATGGATTGACACGGTGCCTGCAATGATGAGCTCAAGTATAGGAGGGATTGTGGGGCTGGCGCGGGATCGGGCAGTGTTTTGTTCTGCTGTGCATGGGGTCGCTATGAGTCGGAAATGACTCGTCGGCACTTAACAACAACAACAACAACAAGCAGTCAGATGTCTTAGGCACCGAGCCACCAGAGCACCCGTCTAAGATATATCTAACCATAATCCTAGGAGCCGACTCGATGGCACATAACAACACCATCCATAATCCACTGTTACAAAGATGTTTCTGCCAAGAATTCTAAAACAAGGATAACACAGCCCATTGGAGCCCTGAAGGACATGCCTAATACATCAGTGCCCAGACATGAAACGTCATGCAGAGCAGACAGAATGTGTCCCAGGACTGAAGGGCTTGGGCTTAACCTGTTCTAATATATTCATATAATTTTTCAATTAAAACCATAGTTCTACTAAACCATGGCATATAAACAGGGGAGGATTACCCAATAAGCAAGATGCAGTGAAACCCATGTTAAATTGTTCACTACAGATTAGTGAGTAAACACAAGTAGGCCTGTGCTTATCTTGCTTACTGGGTACTCCATACCTGTCAGGGACTATACATTTGAAAAGGCTTTGATTTTATAGGAAAGTGCTATCAGGTTGTGAGAGAGGCAGATGCCAGCCATACCTAGAAGAATCTTTGAGGTGGTGAAAAAATGTGAAATTGTTCAGAACAGTTTAGTGAATCAACACAAATAAGCTCAAGCTTACCTTGCTTATTTGGTGATGTGACACTGAACATAAATAACGGGGCTCCTCAGAAGTTAGTGTTGGTCATATCCATCTCCATAATGTCACAGGGAATTTGAGTTTTAGCAATCAGGCTTTCCATTATCTTAGAATTATTCCTCGTATGACATTAAGAGCTAGCCCTTGAGTACTTACCCTGTGCCAGTCACTTTTCTAAGTGTTTTACATGTATTAACTGATTTACTCCTCATAAGAATCTTATGAGGCAGCTACTACCACTATCCTAGTTTTACAGATAAGAGAATTCATTTTGTAATTTGCTCAAGTTCACATAGTTATTAAGAGACAGCCACTGTCCTGTGTAGTCCCTGGAAGAACATTCAGTTGTTCATTCAACAAATATGTACCAAGTGCTTGTGATGTGCAAGGGGCCTCTCTCCTGGAGCTTTTAGTTTAGAGGTAGAGACAGAACTTAGAGAAACAAATAACTGTATAAGTAAAAATTGAGGTAAGTGCTATAAAGGGAAATTACAGAGTGCTTTGGAGTATACAACAGGGGGCCCTTTCTTACATAGAAAAATCAGAAAGTGACCATTAAACCTACATTGGAAGTTTAGTAAAAGTTCATGAAGAATGGGGAAAGAAGGTATCAGGGTTTGGGAAGAGCATGGAAAAGTGTTTCTAACCCTTTTGATAAGACTTTAGAATGAATTGGATATAGCAGGCTATTTTAGTCCAAGGCCATTAAAAATAAATATCACCATGTCTTCTTGTTCTGATTTCATATTCACTAAGCCATCTTCTTAGGGGAACTCTGGCATAGTGCCTAAGGCACTTGACTGCTAGCCAGAAGGCTGGCGGTTCAAACCCACCAGCCACTCCTCGGGAGGAAGATTGGGCAATCTAGTTCCGAAGCAATACCACCTCAGAAACCCAAGAAAGGGTCACTATGAGTCGGATCCAACTTGACAGCAGTGAGTTTGGTTTTTGTTTTGATATTTTTTAAAAAAGAAAGAATAGATTTAGTGAGGACATAATCCATGCTTATTCTGATTAATTTTACTGAGAGACAGTCCGTCTAGGAGAATGAATGAATCATGTTTTGAATATGTAAAACAGACACAATCTTGTCTTAGCAGTCATGTGCTGAGTGAGTAATGCTGGTATTCTTTTACAAGACTGTCTTAGTAGAAAACTGTAGTAAACTGTGCTGGTAAGTGTTTCCCCACTACAAGCATGGGAACGAGACTTACTCATAATATTTATTTCTTCTCCAGAGTGGCTTCGCAGACCTGAAACATCTGAACTAACAAAGGACCTCCAACTTATAATATAACACAGCTGTTCTGAGGCTTGTGTGCGTGCGTGCATATGTGTATGTGCAATGGGAGGGGATTTCCTTGTGTTTATTCATTTATATGGCCTTTGAAATGGGGGTGAGTTCAGTCCAACTGGTTTTAAGTGTCCTCTACTGGGCATTTGTTAGATATAAAATGTTGGCTCATGTTTAAAATACCTTCCAGTCAGTATGCGGCTAAGAGCCGTAAAAGACAATATTGTATCTTGTTTAGAAATAGTGATGCTAATGGGAGCATTTTCATGGTGAACAATTCATTTTTCTACCAATGCAGAATAGTGCATTTATTATAAACCAAAAACCAAACCAAATGCACTGCTGTCGAATTGAATCCAACTCACTCACAGCGACTGCTCCTTGGGTTTCCGAGGCAGTATCGCTACAAAACTAAATTGCCCATTCTTCCTTCCTAGGAGTGGCTGGTGGGTTTGAACTGCCAGCCTTCTGGATAGCAGTCAAATGCCTTAGGCATTACACCACGAGAGCTCTCTATTTATTGTAAAGGATAGGAATTATATAGAAACTATTATCAAAAGATATGTTTGCACCCTGGTGGCCCAGTTGTTAGGCCTTGGCTGCTATCTCAAAGGTAGGACGTTTGAACCCACTAGCCTCTCCATGGGAGAAAGATGTGGCAGTATGTTTCAGTAAAAATTATAGCCTTGGAAACCCAATGGGGCTGTTCTACTCTGTCCTATAGGGTCTTTATGAGTCAAAATGGACTCCATGACAATGGTTTTGTTTGGGTTGTTGATCTCAGTAATCACTTACCATCAGTAAATAACCTGCAAGACATGCATGCATTGTGCTTTTAATGGTGCAGAAACAACACTGGTGATCAGCTCAGTAACCCAGTTCTCTCTTTCCTCTTCAAATTTGTCCTCTCAGATGGGTCATACAAAGCAGGACAGATCTTAAGTATCACCAATTTAGAAAAAAATCTTAGCCGTTCTAAGGAAAACTTTCCTTCTTACCTTTCCAATCTCTTCTCTGAACCTGTTAATTCATTCAGCTCATTGAACTTGACCCTGGGGATGCAGTGATGGGAAAGTCTTAAGCAAGGAACTCAGTCTGGCTAGGGAGATCTTGTTGTTGTTGTTGTTATATGCCGTCGAGTCATATCTGACTCATAGCGACCCCTCCTTGGGTTTCCGAGGTGATATCACTGCAGAAGTAGATTGCCCAACCTTCCTTCTGAGGAGTGGCTGGTGGGTTTGAACCACTAGCCTTCTGGTTAGCAGTCAAGTGCCTTAGGGGCTATGCAACCAGAGCTAGGGAGATAATAGAACGTTATTGGTGTTAGAGAGGCATGTTGAGAGCACTCTGAAGGAACAGAATATGAGCATTTACCTCTGAGTAGGGTCAAGCAAGTAGGGTCAAGGGCAGTCTGAGAAGTTTCCCGAAAGCGATAGTGTTTGAGCTGAACAGTTGTTAACTATGTATTATTAGGGCAGAGAGGAGTGGAGCACCCAGAAAACATGTCTCCAAGACACACGGGTGTGAGAAAAATGTGCTATTTCTTTTCTTGCCTAATTCACTTTTGTCTCATACTTGTCCATGGATGCCAAGAGCAGGGACGAGACAAATAGAAGTATGACTGCTCCTAGTCACAAGCTGTGAAGATTCAATGCTGGGATCTCCCCAAGTTGGCCTCTTACTGATTGGTGATTGGCTACTCAGTATTTTTTACGCTAGTCCTTATTGGTGTCGTGCTACCCAGATATTCTGGATTATAATTGCTCTCCCAACATACTCCTTGGTACCAGCAACTTTCTATATTCTTCACTGATGCTGTATTCCCCTCACCTGATTGAAAACCATAGTTCCAACCATTTTCATCATCATGACATAAATCCTAGGCCTGCTATACCTCCGGAACAACCTCACAGCTGAATTGGGTTAAAAATGTGACCTAATTAATCGTGTGATGCAAACAGATCTAAATTGTCTTTTTGAATACCAGCCAATTGTATCTCTCACAAATGGGTGTTGTAAAAACTCTAGCAAGACCTTCTTATAGCTCAAAGAGAGAAAGGCCTGACTTATGCTTTCTTGATAGCACTTAACATTTTATTTGGATTTAGAGATAACTAGACACATCAATCAAGTAAGCTGTTTTCAAACCTTTCTTCTCAGCTGTTCTTGGTGCCAGATTGGCTAACAAATAGAGGCATAAACAGATGTGATTTGTGACTGGTAGACCATTCTCTGTCATGCCACAGACCAGCTGGTGTCATGATTCACAATGCAGTTCATGGCCTAACTCACAGGCAGCAGGCTTCTCAATCCTCGTACACATGAGCAATGTTTAAATATCACGATAAAAGTTTATTGCAGATAATTAATTTAAATATTTGCTTATAAACTTGTTAGTTGAAAAATGGTATTATTCCATTACTCACATAATCAGATCTCACCAAGTAGAACTTTCTTATGTGATTAAAAAGAAAAAATTATGTAGCTTTACTAATTAAAATTATAGACTATTAGCAAAAGAATCAGCAAAGTATATGATTTATAGCCCAGAGACATGATGTATACTAATGGCACACATACATATTTAGTATATCATTGTAAATTGTGAATAAAAAGGATAATTTTTAAAAGTTATGTTAGGGCATTTTATTAACTCTTTGGAAAAGAAATTTTCAATTTTTATCCTGTATGTGAGCTAATTCCACATGGATTTAAATTATTTATATGTATTATGGAATAGCTAGATGAAAATATAAAATGTGAATGATCTTGGGATGGGGAAAGATTCTTCACGGATAAAAACAATGTATGGAATAAAGAAAAACAGCAATAGGTTCAAATTTGCAAAAACAAAAGTATTTTGTATTATAAAAAACACATGATATGCACAGGGAGACAGCTCAGGGGGCAGGAGAGTATGGAGGGATGGACACTGGGAAGTGGTGACTATGGGGAGGAAGTGGTGACTATGGGGAGGAAGTGGGAGGGAAGCTATTGCATTGTGGTAAACTGTGGTCAATGACATGAGACAAAGTATATGTGAACTGCTATATGGAAAGTGAATTTGCTCTGTAAATCTTCACCCAAATCACAATAAACTAAAAAAAAACACGATTAAGATGCAAAGAACAAATTATTGTGATCTAAGAGTTCAATAAACAGCACCTCTCTGCTCCATTCAACTTCTAACCAATGGAGAAATAAAGACATGTCATTGGATGGGCAAATGCCTTTATTAGCACTGAGCTAAGTAGTTGGAGAATGTTGCTGGGTAGGTGTGCACCAATGATCCGTTGCCTCTGAATTAGGCAGATTTACCCATTCATTCATTCATTCAAGGGCAGCCTTCCACCAACTTAATCCTTCATATATGGGACCAGCCCCTGTCAAACTTACAGCATGAAAGAGCAGAACAGAACTTGTCCCTCTTGTCTCCCTGGGGGAAAGTTTGCTCCCAAAATGGAAATATATATATATATATAAAATTAATAACAATTATAATATAATTATAATTAATAACAATTATAATATAATTATAGATAGATAGATAATATGTATACTAAAACTCACTGCCTTTGAGTTGATTCGACTCATAGAGACCTCTCCTTGGGTTTCTGAGGCTATATACTTGTGGAAGTAGATTGCCCAATCTTCCTTCCAAGGAAGTGGAAGGAGTGGCTGGTAGGTTTGACTGCCAGCCTTCTGGTTGGCAGTCAAATGCCTTAGGCACTACGCCACCAGAGCTCCCATTACACACACACACACACACACACATATATAGTTGTTATGTGCCATCGAGTTGGGCCCGACTCATAGCAACCCCTCCTTGGGTTTCCAATATAAATAAAAAGGGTGCTGGGGAATACATGCCCAGATTCTCCTTCCAAGCTCATCAATTGGATTACAATAGTTCTCCTTTGGAAAAAAGTGATGAAAGAGTCAAAAAATTACTAGGAAACCTATACAAATAATGAGGTGCAACCTTTCTCCACTGACCAGAAATTAAGGATAAATAATTGTTTTTATTTGAAGGTCAGTCTCACTCAGAATGTGGGAAGTTCTGTGGTCCCCCTTTGTGGCTCCACCGAGGCTATGGAGTGTATGCTCCATATCTCTTATGGAGAGATGCTTACATAAAGGTCTCATAAAGCTCAGGGCAGTTGGCAGAGCTAGAGACTCACTTTGGGTGAGTAATCATCCATAAAAACTAGGGTGTGTAACCCGTGGGTTATTCCTTCTCAATCCTCCATTAGTTCTCTTTTGAGCCCTGTTAAGTTTTCATCACTTGTAGATACCCACTGCCAGTCAAGTCAGATCCAACTCATAGCGACCCCTCCGTGGGTTTCCGAGGCAGTATCATTAGGGAAGTAGATTGCCCAACCTTCCTTCTGAGATAGCTTTACTAAAAGAACTACTAGACCCAGGATCAGGATAACTGGATTCTGCCATCATAGAAATTGCCGAGCAAGTATGAACTCTGACTGTGCAAACCGATCCCTTGACTTTGCGAATGTAACTTACCAAATGGGTTCCATTGCCTTCACCTTCTCACTCAGTGTCCCCTCCTTTAGAGACTAATCCTGTATTTTCTCTAGGCCATGCCACCAGAGAGATAAAAGTAGAACTGTTTTCAAGAAATAAGCAAAAATTTCTGCTTTCAAGTCCACCCCTTCAGGTGGCATCAGGTCCTTTTCAAATTCCATCCGAGTCATTGAAAATCCCCCAAGGAGGGACTGCACTTGAATTCACAAATTCTTCTACTACGTCCATATCTGCAATTTTTTTCTCTCTCTTGCCTCAGCCCCTCCAGCAAGGCATCCTGCCAAACCTCAGCTGTGAGGGTCCCTCATCACTGTCACTGCTTCTGCTGCTCTCTGTAATAATGTTGCGGGGTCTGCCAAGGGGACTATCTCCTAATCCTGCTTACACTGCAAAACAACCTCTACCATGCTGCCTAGTGCTGCCACTGACACCACAACCACAGGGCACCAAGCAACACCGTGTCACCCACAATCATCTGACAGTTTTAAATAAAATCATGACTTCTGGCTTCTATTTGCAGGGTGCTTTCTCTCTCTCTGTCAAAACTGTGGAAATAAAGCCAACGTCCCTGGGTAGCACGAATAGTTTGCATTCAACTGCTCATCTAAAGCTTGGCAGTTTGAGCCCACCAAGTGGTGCTGAGGAAGAAAGAGCTGGCACTCTGCTTCATAAATGTCACAGCCAAGAACATCTATGGAGCTCGAGTTTACTCTGTAATATGTAGAGTCACCATGAATTGGACTCACCTTGACAGCAACAGGTTTTGTTGTTGTTGATGTATTCCCCCTCTCTGACAGTGTCACAATTGTGGAAACAAACCCAGAAACTCAGAAATTTCTGTGTGTGTGTGTGTTTGGAACTTGGTTGTATTCCCTTGGTCAAGTAACTTAATTTTTCTGTTTCCTTACTTCTAAAATGTTGATAACAATAATAATATCTAACACTTGTAGATGTTTTGATGAGTAAATCCACAAATCCCTTAAAGACGAATTTATTCCTAAACCCCCTGCCATTAAATAAGTGGTCATTACATTTATAAAATCCCATTAATTTCAATGGGAAAAATTCTTCCAACTAGGCAGCATCCTAAACGTTGCCAGCTAGGCAGCTTCCTAAACCTGGCATAAAGGACATTTGCATCCTTCCTTGGAGCATTTATATTGTCAAATTCAGGCCCCATCAATTCACAGTATGTGATGACATGGACCTCTGGTTACAGTTTGACATAAGCCATTGAGAAAATGTAGAAACATTGCAAGTAAAATGTTTAAAGCTACTGAAAAGATTAAACTTTTAAGCACTTTAGAAGCATCTGTTAATTTTTGTATTAATAGATATACTTGCTGATACATTTATATTAGGATGTATACTATGTTGGTTACTTAAAGAGGTGGTCCCCTGCAACCTAAAGTTAAGAATTGTAGTGACTTAATTCTAACTCAGTCATGGGATGCAATTCAAATTTATTCCATATGATATTCTCAGAATAGAAACTAATATGTCTGATATATTTTTGGCTACAATAAGAATATGAAAATCTATTTTTTTGTAGTTTTGGGTGAAACACCTACCATTGCTGTTATACTTGTGTTGGTTCTCCAGTAACACTATAACAGAAATACCACAAATAGATGGGTTTAACAAACAGGTGTTTAGTATCTTTCATTTCAGAGGCTAGAAGTCTGAGTTCAAAGTCATGGCTCTGGGGGGGTGGGTGAAGGCCCCCTGACCTTCAACTCTGCCTCTAGTTCCAGGCCCACTAGAGCTGGAGACCTTTTCTGACTCACATAGCTGCTGGCTGCTGAGGCTGACAAACCCAAGATCAACAAGTAAAATGGCATAGCCCCAAGATTAGCAGACAACATGCAGGCCACTAGTTCAAGTCCAGGAACAATTCCCAAATCAGCAGGCAACATGCAGGCCCCTGAGGTGAAGGCTCATCCAAACGCAGGATCCAGATGCACCGGAAGCTCTAGACTTTTCTCAAAGCCTCTCCGTATAGACTGGAAGCAGGTCACACCCGAAAGGTGACTACTAGCTGCTCACAGCAGATTCCACCATGGAGGTGATCACAATCTCATCATGGGAAGAACTACATCCCACTGCCCAGCCACTCAAAATCACAGACTAGGCAAGTTGACACATAACTTTAACTACCACATATGGTAAAATTTATAAGGCTTAGGACAAGCCTGGCATATAGTTGTTGTTGTCGTCATGAGGGGGCATAGAGTCAATTTCCTACTTACAGTGATCCCATGTAACAGAATAGAACTGTCACATAGGGTTTTCTTGCCTCTAATCTTTAAGGAAGCCTACTGCCACGTCTTTGTCCCACAGAGCCTCTGGGCCTTTGAAGTGTCAACCTTTCCATTAGCAGCTTAGTGTTTCACTGTTGTGCCAACAGGGCTCCTCTGGCACATGGTAACGATATTTAATTATTTGCTTTAGTTCCAATTACGTTTACTAATTTCTGGCACCAAGGCAATGAAAATGTACTGTTTTCTTGCCCAGTGACAGAAAACTTCTGGTATTTTCAAATTATTGGAATAGCAAAATGGAGTTCACCAGATTTACAATTTTATAGCAGGAATCAGGAAATGTATTCATTTGCTCCATTAAAGAGACAATATCTGCTACAGTAATGCTGTGGAAATAACCATCTGATAATTATAACGATCAATTTATGTAATCCTTTCTTATTCTCCAAAACTCATCCCTTGCATATACTAGTCAAATTGGAAAGTTGCATTGAGATATGACAGGAATTACCCTGTTGGCACAATGGTTAAGCCCTTGGCTGCCACCTGAAAGGTTGACCATTTCAGGTCACCAGCCACTCTGCAGGAGAAAGAGTAGCAGTCTGCCTTCTAAAGATAACAGTCTTGGAAACCCAATTACTCTATCCTACATGGTCTCTAGGAGTCAGAATCGACTCCATGGCAATGGGTTTGGTTTTTTGGTTTTACCATCTCTGTATATATGTATAAGGAGCTCTGGTGGTGCAGTGCCTAGAAATTTGACTGCTAACCAGAAGGTTTGCAGTTTAAACCCACCAGCCACTCTGAGGAAGAAAGATGGAGCAATTTACTTCCAACTCGAAAAGCCAAAGGGGGTTGCTATGAGTCAGAATCGACAAGATGGCAGTATGGCTCTTTTTTTTAAAAAAAAATATTTTTAATATTTAAATATATTTATATGTGTGTGTGTGTGTGTGTAGAGAGAGAGCTCTGATGGCATAGTGCCTAAGGCATTTGACTGCTAACCAGAAAGCTGGCAGCTCAAACCCACCAGCCACTCCTGGGAAGATTGGGCAATCTACTTCCTTAGAGATACTACCTCAGAAACCCAAGGAGAGGTCACTATGAGTCAAGTTGACTTGATGGCACTGAGGGAGGTTTCATGTATATAGAAGGAACTCTGGTGGCACAGTGTGTAAGGCATTTGGCTGCTAACCAGAAGGTCCCTGGTTCAAACCTATCAGCCACTCAGTGGCAGGAAGATGAGGCAATCTACTTCTGCAGAGATTGATAGCTTTGGAAAACCAATGGGGGTCGCTATGAATTGGGATCAACTCCATGGCAGGTTTTTTTTTTTTAATATCTATTTGTATAAGAAAATCTAGTGGTATGTAGTGGTTAAAGCATTCAGCTGCTAACCAAAAGCTTGTCAGTTGGGACCCACCAGCTGCTCTCTGAGGCAGTCTGCTTCCTTAAAGATTTACATCCTTGGAGACTCTAAGGGGCAGTTCTACTCTGTCCTATAGGGTCACTATGAGTCAGGATCAACTCGAAGGTTGTGGATATATGTGTATATTTAACAAACACTCAAAAATTTTGCGTGTACAGTACTCTATTGTCAATGATGGCAAGCACTGATCTACGGGGTGGATGGATGGGTGGACAGGCTGAATGATAAGAGAAAAGAAATATAAATATAAATTTCAATAAACTCTAAAAAGAAAGAAGAATGAACAATTCTGTCCTAAATAACTCTTGGGAGCTGTAGTGGCATGGTGCTTAAGGCATGTGACTGCTAACCAAAATGTTGGCGGTTCAAACCCACCAGCCACTCCTCAGAAGGAAGATTGGGCAAATAACTCTTAGGTTAATGGCATTAGAATGTTTAGGATAACCTTAATATATAAAGAGTGCTTATAAAATAAGTAGAGAAATGATGAATTATTTTGTTTTTAAAAAGGGGCAAAAGACATGAAATGAAATTCACAAAGAATCAAATAGGTCACAACTTATGAAAAAGGTATGAAAATAATTCATGACAGTCAATTTTTAATAAAGTTGTATTTTGTACCTACCTTGAGGCAATATGTTTTTTATAATATGATATCCAATGTACATGAATCAAAGAAAAAGGAGAGTATAAATTAGTATATTCTTTCTGAAGACCAAATTGAAATAAATGCTTTAAAAATATGTTTTGTAATATACACCGCATAACGTGGATGAACTTGGAGGACATTATGCTGAGTGAAATAAGTCAGTCACAAAAGGACAAATATTGTATTAGTCCGTTATTGTGAAAGTTAAGGAAAGGTTTATATATTGGAGGACATTTTCTTTGTTGGTTACCAGGGGTGGGAGGGAAGGGGAGGGAATGCTGTTAGATAGGTAGAGATAAATATTGATTTGGGTGAAGAGAAGGGCAATGTACCAAATGTGAGTGACCAATATGGCAGCATTGAGGATGAGAAAGACAGAGAGAGTTACATGGGCAGTACAAACAACAAATATGAACCCCTTTGTAAATACAATACTGAGTTGTCAATGAAAGCAAACATGGGTATAGGGACGGATAGACGGGTGAACAAGCTAAACAATTAGGTACCTCTAAATGGAGAGTGTATCCAAGATCATATACAGGGTTGGCAGACAATGGGCCTCTCGAAGAGTATGAAGGGATGGACACTGGGAGGAGGTAACTATGGGGAGGAAGTGGGAGGGGAGCTGCTGCATTGTAAATTTTGGTCAATGACATGAGACAAAGTATATGTGAACTGCTGTATGAAAAGTGAATTTACTCTGTAAATCTTCACCCAAATCCTAATAAAAAAAAAAAAAGAAGAAAAAAAATATGTTTTGTAATATAGAAGTTCTATTCTAGGAATTTATCCTTTGGTGACAATTAAGCATGTGATCACCCAACTGAAGAAATTAGGCACAAGATGTTCATTACAGTATTGTTTATAAGAATAAGAAATTGGAAATAATATTAATTTTCTACAACAGGTCATTGGTTAACAAAATCATGATATATTTATACAGCTAAAATAAATCATGTTGCTGGGAAATATTTAATGTTATGGCAGTTTGTTTATAATATAGTGTTAATTTGAAAACCCTGGTTACTAAATTCTCATAGGAGACATTTTATTTTTGTTAAATGTTTATATAGAGAATTTGGTTATACATCAAAATATTACTAATGCATTTCTCTGAAATTATGGATGTTTTAAAATTTCTTCCTTCTGCTCATTTTCACATTATTCTGCAATATATGGATTCAATGAAAAAATAACGTGTTAATAGTTTTTATAAGTTATGGTTCCATTTTTTAATACCACTAGGAATTAATTCTTCAAGTTAGCAGTGCCATCTGCTGATCATCTTGGTAGTGTTTCTTTACAACAATAGCAAAATGGTTCAGGACTTAAGAAAGTCAGTTATTATCAAATATAAACATTATAAAAATATTTTTAAATAAAAGAGGAATATTTAAGACAGAATCTTGTGAAGTTTACTTAATTTTACTCTTATTTACAGTGCCATTAAAACAGTTTTCAAAACCTAAATATAGAATCTACCATTCTTTTATCCCTTCATTTTGAAGTTGCAGTTTTTTAATCTTCAATTTATAGTCATATTTCTAGCATATATAGAAATAACCTTGGGGAAAATGTAGATTCCAGCCAATGTAGATGCTAGCTAGGAAATTTTAATGAGTTCTAATGTTGTAAGTAAAGTCATAAATGGGAAGATTAATCTGGTCCAAAGTCAGAGTTAAAAAAAAAAAAAGGCATGAAACAAATAACGGCAAATTGTGACTATAATACAGGAGCTCTGATGGCGTAGTGCCTAAGGAATTTGACTGCTAACCAGAAGACTGGCGGTTCAATGACTTGGAAACCCAAGGAGGGGTCACTATGAGTTGAATTGACTCACAACAGTGAGTTTGGTTTGTTTTTGGTTTTGTGACTATAATAGCGAAAAAGAATGTGTTGACAGACCTTTTTTATATGGTGTGGTTACCATCCCACACAAAGAAAGGTCTGATAAGGTAGAGGAAACAGTAAGAAACATTGTAAGAATAAAAAACTTTATAATACAGCCTACAGTTTCTATTTTGTCCACAAAGAAGTCATAAAATATGTATCAAATGGCTTCTCAGTCTCAGATACATTATAATAATCCTCAAATTCATCCACACTGTCTAGATATTCTGATAATATTTCCTACTTAATATGGAAATACTATAGATATAGATATAAATCAGAAACAAGGCCAGGATATCTAGTTTCTTCATTAATTTTCAACATTGCACTGAACAAGAAAAATCAAACTAATTTCAAGTAGCTTGACTGCATCTCAGAACAAAGTCCCCCAAATATTTCAAAGTGTTTGAAAAAATCTGGCACTCAAGAATATCATCCAATAACAAATTATAGGGCATGCAGTAAAACTGGAAAATATGACCACAACCAGTAGAAAATTCATTCAGTGGAAGCAGACCCACAAATACCATGCAGCCAAAGACATTAAAACTGCTACTGTAAATATGCTCCCTATATTCAAGAAGATAGTGGAAAGTGTATATTTTCTGGGGAGTGTAACACTGTCCTTCCCAAAGAGTCTGTTAATTTGAACCCCAGTAACAATAAATGAACATGCCTCCGTACCATTACCAAATTGACTGAATAAAGGTATACTTCACCTTTTGTTTATTGTGTGCTTCAAAGCTCGCTAGAAAAAGTTATTTTTCGTACTCATATACCATTTGAATTTCTCTTTTGAATCAACTGTTTCCATCTTTGTTCATTTTCTTTCAAGTCTTGCTTTTTTTGTACTCATTTGAAAGATTTATATTTGTCTTTCAAGATTAAAAATATTAATACTCTGACCCACGTATGCTGCAAATATTTTCTTCCTATTATTTGTCTTTTTAACTTTGCTTATAGAATAATTTTCCCAAAACAATACTATTTTCTTTTAATTTTTATTGTGATTTGGGTGAAAGTATGAAGAGCAAATTCATTTTCCATACAGCAATTCATATACATTTTGTTTCATGACATTGACTGCAACTCCTCACAATGTAACAGCTGTCTTCCCACTTCCTCCCCCTGGTTACCACTTCCATGTGTCCTTCCGTCCCATTTATTCCTGCCCTCCGAGCTGTCTCCCTATGCAAACACTGCCCTTCTGTTCTTCCACGACTGATTACTCCAAGGAGTATATCTACCTGATATAAATGTTCAGCCCATATGGCTGTATATTATTTGGCTGCAAGCCACAGGAATGAGTTCAATTACAGACCTGAAGGGTGGCGAGGAGCCATAGTCTCAAAGGTCTCACCAGGCTCCATCACAGCAGCAAACCTAGTCTTTTTTTTTTTTTTTTAATGATTTTGAGTTTTGTTCCACATTGTTCTCCCACTCTATCCAGGATCTCCTACATAGATCTCCCTCTGAGTGGTTGATAGTGATAGTAAGGCACCATCTAGTTCTTCTGGTCTCATAGTCATATAGGCCGAGGATCACATAGTGTACCAGTCTCTTGGACTAATTGTTTCCATGTGTCTTTTGTTTTCTTCATTCTTCTTTGCTCTGGATGAGGAGAGACTCATCATTGCATCTAGAAGGCCACGCTTGCAAGCTTTTAAGATCCCAGTCGCTGTTCATCAAAGTAGGATGTAGAACAATGTCTTTGTGTAGTATGTTATGCCAACTGAGCTTGATGTCCCCTGCAACCATGGTCCTGAGCCCTCAGGTCCAACTACTCACTCCCTCTGGGTAGCTGACTGTGGCCAAGAAGTCACCACAACCTTGTCCCTTGTCAGTTCTACTATACACCTGGACATTCTAATAGCACATACAAATATGCTGTAGAAACATTGTCTGCCAACCCTGTACATGGTCATGGGCACACAACCTGCTGCCTAGACATACCTGATCATTCAGCCTCTCCACCCATCTCTCCGTCCGTAGATCAATGCTTGTCATAACTGAAAACGCAGTACTGTACATGCAAAAGGCTTCATCTTTGTTGTCTGTACTTCCCATGCATGTCTCTCTGTCTTCCTCTTTCTCAGTGCCACCGTGTTGATAACTCACATTTTGTACATTGCCCTTCCTTCACCCCGAGCAATATTTTTCTCTAACTGTCTAGCATTGTTCCCTCCCCTCCCCAGTAACCAAAAAAGAAAGTTTCATTCTAAATATAAACTTTTCCTTTTAAAACAGTGAATTAATACAATATTTGTCTTTCTGTGATTGACTTATTTCACTCAGCATAATATCCTCTAAGTTCATCCATGTTATGCAGTGTTTTGTAGATTCTACATTATTCTTTAGTGTTGCATTGTATTCCATCGAGTGTATGTACCATCCGTTATCTGTTGATGGGCACTTAAGTTGTTTCCATCTTTTTGCTATTGTAAATACTGCTGCTGTGAACATGGGTGTGTACATATCTGTTCTTGTCCTGGCTCTCACTTCTTTAAGATATATACCTAGCAATGGAATTGCTGGATCAAATGCTAGATTTCTAATTCCGACTTTCTGAGAAATTGCCATACTGCTTTCCATAGTGGTTATATCGTTTTACAGTCCCACCAGTAGTGTACGAGAGTCTCAATCTCTCCACATCCTCCCCAGCATTTTTATTTTCTGTCTTGTTGAACTTTGGTATTAGTGCTGGAGCAAGATGGTGTTTCATGGTTTTGATTTGCATCTCTCTAATGGCTAATGATCATGAATGTTTCTTCATGTGTTTGTTGGCTGCCTGAATATCCTTTTTGGTGAAGTGGCTATTCATGTCTTCTGCCCATTGTTTTAAGTGGATTGTTGTCTTTTTGTTGTTGAGGTGTTGGAGTTTTCTATAAAAAGAGATAAGTCCCTTGTCATATATTTCATTGCTGAATATTTTTTCCCAATCTGTAGGTTCTCTTTTTACTCTTTTGGAGAAGTCTTTGGAAGCACATAAAAATTTAATTTTTAGAAAGTCCCATTATAGGGCAATCTACTTCCATTAGTGATACCACCTCAGAAACCCAAAGAGGGGTCTCTATGAGTCAGATCCGACTCGACAGCAGTGACCTTGGTTTTTGTTTTTCATCGATCTAGTTTGTCTTCTGCTGTTTGTGCATTTTGGGTTATGACTGATAGTCTATTTATGCCATATGTTAGGGCCCCTAAATTTGCCCCAAGGGAGACAGGCCCCACCCCAGAGGCAGGAAAGGGAGGGGAACAACTGGGACGACAAAAGCCACAGGATTGAGGTAGGATCCAGGTAAAAGGAGGGTGGGAGGTTTCTAACAGCTAAGGTAGACAATATTTGTCTGTCAGTTTGTTATACTGTGGTGGCTTGCAGGTTGCTGTGAGGCTTGAGGCTGTGCCACTGGTGTTTCAAATGCCTGCAGTGTTGCACATGGTACATGGGTTTCAACGCAGCTTACAGACTGAGACAGACTAGGAAGAAGGAAGAAGCCATCCACTTCTCAAAGAATTGGCCAGGGAAAACCTTACAAACAGTAGAGAAACTGTCTGATACATTACTGGGAAACTTTATGAATAGCCTGGAAACATTGTATGATGCAGTGGAGGAAGATGAGCTCCTTAGGTAGGAAGGCACTCAAAAGATGACTGGGAAAGAGCTGCCTCATCAGAATAGAACCAACCTTAATGATATGGATAAAGTAAAGTTTGTGGGACCTCAATTTGCTGACATGGCATGACTCAAATTGAAGAGAAACAGCTGCAAACATCTGTTACTAATTGGAACATGGAATGTATGAAGTATGAATCTAGGGAAATTAGAAGTTGTCAAAAATGAAATGGAACACATAAAGATTGATATCCTAGGCATTAGTGAGCTGAAATGGACCAGTTTTGGCCATTTTGAATC
>NW_006921624.1:16622450-16623203 GCF_000298275.1 Orycteropus afer afer
GTGGAAAAAGGCGATGAAAAAGGTCAATATCTTCAGCCAAAACAGAGCCAGGAGTTGATTGTGGAATAGATCATCAACTGCTCATATGCAAGTTCAACTTGAAGTTAAAGACAATTAAAACAAGTCCATGAGAGCCAAAATATGACCTTGAATATATTCCTCCTGAATTTAGAGACCATCTAAATAATAGATTTGATGCATTGAACACCAATGACCAGCAACCAGAAGAATTGATGAGATGACATCAAGAACATCATCCATGAAGAAAGCAAGAGGTCATTAAAAGAAGGAAAGACCAAAATGGATCTCAGAAGAGACTCTGAAACTTGCCCCTGAATGGAGAGTAGCTAAAGCAAATGGAAGAAATTACAAGATAAAAGAGCTGAATGGAAGATTTTAAGGAACAGCATGAGTAGACAAAGCCTATTACTATAATGACATGTGCAAAGATCTGGAATTAGAAAACTAAAAGGAAAGAACACGCTCAGCATTTCTCAAGCTGAAAGAACTGAAGAAAAATTTAGGCCTTGAGTTGCAATATTAAAGGATTCTATGGGCAAAATATAGAATGATGCAGGAAGCATCAAAAGAAGATGGAAGGAATACACAGAGTCACTGTACCAAAAAGAACTGATAGATCTTCATCCATTTCAGGAGGTAACATATGTTCAAGGGGAGCTCTGGTAGCATAGTGGCTAAGACACTTGCCTGCTAACCAGACGGCTGGCGGCTCAAACCCACCAGCCACTCCTC
>NW_006921624.1:16623763-16647176 GCF_000298275.1 Orycteropus afer afer
TTGTGTTTTATTGACTATGCAAAAGCATTTGATTATGTGGATCATAACAAATTGTGGATAACATTGAGAAGAATGGGAATTCCAAAACACTTAATTGTACTCATGAGAAACCTGTACAAAGACCAGGAGGCTGTCATTCAAACAGAACAAGGGGACATCACATGGTTTAAAAGCAAGAAGGGAGTGTGTCAGGGTTGTATCCTTTCATCATACTTATTCAATCTATATGCCGAGCAAATAATCTGAGAAGCTGGACTATATGAAAAAGAACATGACATCAGGATTGGAGGAAGACTCTAACAACCTGCGATATGCTGATGACACAACTTTGCTTGCTGAAAGTGAGGATCACTTGAAGCACTTACTGATGAATATTGAAGAATACAGTCTGTAGTATGGATTACATCTCAATACAAAGAAAACAAAAATCCTCACAGCTGGACCTATAAACAGCATCATGATAAATGAGGAAAAGATTAAAGTGTCAAAGACTTCACATTGCTTGGTTCTACAATTGACACCAATGGAAGCAGCAATCAGGACATCAGATGACATAAAGCACTGGGCAATCAGCTGCAAAGGACCTTTTTCAAGGCCTGAGGAGCAAAGATGTCTCCTTGAGGACTGAGGTGTGTCTGACACAAGCCATGGTATTTTCAATCACCTCATATGCATGTGAGAGCTGGACAGTGAATGAGGAAGACAAAAGAATTGATGCTTTTGAGTTGTGGTGGTGGCAAAGAATGCTGAAATTACCATGGACTGCTAAAAGAACTAACAGATCTGTCCTGGAGAAAGTGCAGCCTGAATGCTCCTCGGATGTGAGAATGGCCAGACTTCATCTCACCTACTTTGGTCATGTTGTCAGAAGGGACCATTCCCTGGAGAAGGCTGCCATCCTTGGTAAGGTGGAGGGTCAATGAAAGGGGAAGGCTCTTAACGAGACAGATTGACACAATGGCTGCGGCGATGGGTTCAAGTATAGCAGTGATCGTGGAGCTGACGCAGGACTGGGCAGTGTTTCGTTCTGCTGTGCATAGGGTTGCTGTGAATCAGAGATGACTCAATGGCACTTAACAATAACAACAATAAATTTGCCCCTATTTTTTCCTTGAGGAACTTTAAAGTTCTAGGTTTCACATTTAAGTCTTTGATTCATCTGGAGTTAGTTTTTGCACATGGTGTGAGGTATGGATCTTATTTTATTTTTTTGCAAATGGATACCCAATTTTGCCAGCACCATTTGTTAAAGAGACAATCTCCTTCCCATTTAATGGATTTCAGCTCTTTGTAAAAAAATCATTTGACCATAGGTCAATGGATTTATTTGTGGGTTCTCCATTCTATTCCACTGGTCTATATGTCAGTTGTTGTACCAATACCAGGCTTTTTGACTACTGTGGCTGTGTAGTAGGTTTTGAAATTTGGGAGTGTGAGACCTCCTACTTTGTTCTTCTTTTTCAATAGTGCTTTCCTTATCCAAGGTCTCTTTCCTTTCCATATAAAATTGTTGTTGTTGTTAGGTGCCATCAAGTTGGCTCTGACTCATAGTGACCCTGTGTACAACAGGAGAAACACTGCTCGGTCCTGTGCCACCCTCACAATCCTTGCTATACCAGAGCCCATCATTGCAGACACTGTGTCAGTCCATCTTGTTGAGGGCCTTCCCCTGTTGTGTTGACCCTCCACTTTACCAAGCATGATGTCCATCTCCATGGAATGGTCCTTTCTGACAACATGACCAAAGCAGGTGAGATGAACTCTGGGCATTCTCGCTTCCAAGGAATATTTCAGCTGCACTTCTTCCAAGACAGATTTGTTAGTTCTTCTGACAGTCCATGGTTCCTTCAGTATTCTTTGCCAAAAACACAACTCAAAAGCATCAACTCTTCTTCTTTCTTCCTTATTCATTGTCCAAAATTAGTGATTGGTTTTTCCATATCCTTAAAGAATGTTGACGAGATCTGGATTGGGATTGCATTGAATGTATAGTTTGCTTTGAGTAGTATTGACATTTTCACCATGTTCAATCTTCCTATTTACAAGCATGATATGTTCTTCCATTTATGTAGATCTCTTATGGTTTCTTGAAGTAGTGATTTATAGTTTTCTTTGTACAGGTCTTTTGTGTCCCTGGTAAGTTTATTCCCAAGTTTGTTTGTTTGTTTTTTTTCTTAGCTATTGTAGATGGTATTGATTTCCTTTTCAGCAATCTCTTTGCTGGTATAGAGGAATCCAACTGATATTTGTATGTTGATTTTTTATCCTGCCCCTATGCTAAATCTCTCAATTAGTTCCAGTAGATTTTTGACTATCTTGGGTTTTCTACGTATAGGATCATATCTTCAGTAAATAGGGATAGTTTGACTTCTTCCTTACTAATTTGGATGCCTTTGATTTCTCTTTCTTGCCTTATTGCCTTGGCTTAGACTTCCAACACAATGTTGAATAGAAGTGGTGATAGAGGGAATCTTTCTCTGGTTCCTGTTCTCAAGGGGAATGGTTTCAGTCTCTCTCCATTGAGAATAATGGTGTCTGTTGGCTTTTCATATATGCTGTTTATTATGATGAGAAATGTCCCTTCTATTCCTATTTTGTTGAGAGTTTTGCTCAGGAATGGGTGTTAGATTTTATCAAATGCCTTTTCTGTATCAATAGGTATGGTCATGTGGTTCTTTTTCTTTATTTTACTTACATTGTGGATGACGTTGATTGTTTTTCTAAGGTTGAACCTTCCTTGCATAACTGATATGAACTCCACTTGGTCATAATGTATTATTATTTTTTTAATATATTGTTGGTGTCTCTTGGCTAGGATTTTGTTGAAGATTTTTGGATCTATATTCATGAGGGATATTGGTCTGTAGTTTTCCTTTTGTGTGATATCTTTGCCTGGTTTTGGTATCAAGGTTATGTTTGCTTCTTGAAAAAATTTGGGATGAGTCTATCCTTTTCTATGTTCTGTAATAGTTTGTGTAGGATTGGCATCAGTTCTCTGAATGTTTGGTAGAATATTCCAGTGGAAATATCTGGGCCAGGACTTTTTGTTGGTAATTTTTTTTAGACCTGTTCAATTTCTTCTTTTGTTATGGGTCTGTTCAAATTTTCTACCTCTGTCTGTGTTAGTTTAGGTAAATAGTATGTTTCTAGAAATCTGTCCATTTCTTCCAGATTTTCAAATTTGTTGGAGTATAGTTCTTCATAGTATCCTGACATTATCCTTTTTATTTCAGTTGATTCTGTTGTGATGTCACCCAATTAATTTCTGATTCATGTTATTTGTATTTTCTCCCCCTTTTCTTTTGTTAAATTTGCCAGTGGTTTTCAATTTTATTAATCTTTTCAAAAAACCAGTTTCTAGTCTTACTGATTTTTTCTGTTGTCTTTCTATTTCCTGTTTCATTTATTTCTGCTTGAATCATCATTATTTCTTTTATTCTAGTGATTATAGGCTTTTT
This sequence comes from Orycteropus afer afer, assembly GCF_000298275.1. Lineage (NCBI taxonomy): Eukaryota > Metazoa > Chordata > Mammalia > Tubulidentata > Orycteropodidae > Orycteropus > Orycteropus afer. Next base: position 16,627,222 of record NW_006921624.1, read on the forward strand.
TAAAAAAATTTTTCCTCTTCTTTTTCTAATTGTTGGAGATGTTGGGTTAAGGTGTTAATGTTGGCTTTCTTCTTTTTTTGATATGTGCATTTATTGCTATAAATTGACCTCTGATTACTGCTTTGCAGTGTCCCAAAGATTTTGGTATGTTTTGTTTTCATTCTTGTTTGATTCAAGGTATTTTTTAATTTTATTTTTTCATTTGTTCTATTACCCAGTTGTTTTTTAGGAGAGTGCTATTCAGTTTCCATGTGTTTGCTCTTTTTCCATTGATCTTCCTGTTGTTAATTTCTAATTTTATAGCATTGTGATCTGAGAAGATACTTTGCAGTATTTCAATGTATTTACATTTATTAAGGTTTGCTTTGTGACCTAACACATGGTCTATCCTGGAGAATGTTCCATGTGCACTGGAAAAGAATGTATATTGTGCTGTTGTTGGGTGAAGTGCTCTGTAGATGTCTACAAGGTAAAGTTGTTTGATTGTATTGTTTAGTTCTTCTTCATCTTGTTGAGTTTCTTTCCAGTTGTTCTATCTTTCATTGAAAGTTGTGTATTAAAGTCTCCTACTATGACTGTGGAGTGATCTATTTGTCTTTTCAATTCTGTTAAAGTCTGATTCATGTATTTTGGGGCTCTTTCATTGGGTGCATAGATACTTATTATGGTTACGTCCTCTTGTTAAAGTGATCCTTTAATTATTATATGATGTTCTTCCCTGTCTCTTTTGGTGGTTTTTGTCTTAAAGTCAATTTTATCAGAAATTTATTTGCCACTCTTGCTCTGTTTAGATTGCAATTTGCTTGATATATTTTTTCTGACTTTTGCTTTTCAGGCTATTTTTATCTTTTTCTCTAAGGAGTGTCTCTTATAATGCCATATTGATGGGTTATGCTTTCTAATCTAGTCTGCAACTCTCCATCTCTTGAGTGGTGCATTTAATCCATTTGAATTCAGTGTAATTATCAACAAATATTAATTTGTTGCTGTCATTTTGTTACTTTTTTTGTGGTGTTACTGATTTCTTTGTTCCATATAATTTTCTGAACTCATTTTGTTTATGAATTATGTTATCATTTCCTTTGCTGCTATTGTTTTAGCAATTGCTAGATATTTATTTTGATACAAAGGTTTATAATTTTTCTTTGAGGTTACCTTGTGATTTGTAATTTTCTTCCCAAGTTTAGAATAGTCTGTTCTATCTTATAATTGTCTTGACATCCTCACCATTTAGAAGTTTGTAGCTACACTATTTTTCCCTCTTTTTGGTTTGTCTTTGTCCTCCCCAAATAATATGTTAATAATTTCATTTAAAAAATCTGTCAGTATTTTTCTGTATGGCTAATGGGTTTTATGCAGTGTTAAAGAAAGGCTTTCTCTGCTCAAAATTTTAAAAATAAAACTCTTGTAGTATTTTTTCTCTAATGTTTACAATTATATTTTCAAGCTTTGTATATTTAACTTCACTGGGATTTTATTTTGTGTCTGGTTTTAAATAGGTATCTAACTATATTTTTCCAAGCAGGTAGTCAATTCCACTTTCACAGACAACGGAAAGAATGAGCTTCTGCCATTTTCTTGTTCCAGGATTTTTACAATTAGGAATGCTAATAGAAAGAACAGATGAGATAATGTGGGTGTCACTATCTACAGTGATTTCAGACACTGGGAGAAACAAATATGTGTGATACCCAGAAGCTCTTGAGCACAACGGTCTAATTTTACCATTCATAAATATAACTGAAGTTCTTTTTTCATAATTTTGTCATTGACCTGCAGTAAAAACTTCTCAATTCCTTTTTACACCTTTCTTCAAAGTGGAACTAACTAGAACATTTGGCTCCATCCCTAATTATTATTCATCTAATTTGTATGTGTTTTATTCTCATTAAATTGTAATTATAAAAATGAGAGCCTCGTTGTCAGGACATTTGGGAGTGTTATATGATCAACTGAGCTTTTGGTAAAACTTAAACTCTATTAGGTTGCATTCCCACTGTGCTGTTGCTCACTTTTATTGAAACAAGAATGGAAAACATCACATAGCTTGGTGGCTTCTCCTTTTTTGTGTGTCCCTCCATAATGTCTCAGTGAAAAATGTCCTTACTTTATCTACTAAACTCATTTTGTATCTGCTAATAAACTTGATGTCTTTTGTTTCTCAAATACAGTGATTTCCACTTGTAAATTTCCCCAGTTCAATAATTCCCGTTGGTCAATGAAATATCTTCAGGTTCTAATTTCAAATTTATTCTGCTAATAACTGATGGAGGATAATAAGATAATAACCAACCAAACACACTGCCATCAAGTTGGACCTGGCTCATAGCAACTCCTCCTTGGGTTTCTGAGGCAGTATCACCACAGAAGTAGATTGCCCAAACTTCCTTCTGAGGAGTGGCTGGTGGGTTTGAACCACTAGCCTTCTGGTTAGCAGGCAGATGCCTTAGGCACTATGCCACAAGAGCTCCTAATAAAATAATGATGACACTTTAATGTATTAGATTTTATTGCATTATAATAAAATTATGGGCGTATTTAAGAAACTGTACTAGAATTGAATTTTAAGGCACAGTTGGGTTAGGTTAAAGGTTTCATAAAGGGTAACGAGAATAGGGATATTTTTGGTTTTACCAGTTGTTATTGAGTTGTTTCTGATTCATGCAGATCTCATGTGTGTCAGTGTGGAACTATGTTCCACAAGGTTTTCAGTGGGTGATTTCTTCAGAAGTAAATTGCCAGGTCTTCTGAGAAGCCTCTGGTAGACTCAAACCTTCAAACTTTTGGCTAGCATATTAACCATTTGTACCATGCAAGGACTCCATTTTTTATTTTAGATTCAGATGATGACAAATACCCTACAAATAAAATAACTGTTAATAGCTTAGAATATATTCTGCTAGACATGTCCATGTACATAACACATACACCAAAAAAAATACATGCACACATATTTCTAAAAATAAAAAAAACTACATACTTTTTAATTTTTAACTCATAAAACAGCTTATAATGTTAATATTTACTTGACAAGTATAAAAATCTTCACAAGCAAATAAATATTTAAATAAAACAATTTTAATTGCTGAGTAATATTTCATTTTATGATGGTATTAAATTTATATAATGCATCTGGTGGCAATGGTTAAGCACTTGCTTGCTAACCAAAAGGTTGGTGATTCAAACCCCCACCAGACGCTCCACAGGAGAAAGATGACAAGTCTGCTGCCATAGAGATTCAGCTATTGGGCAGTTCTATTTCATCCTATGGGAGCTCTGGTGGTGTAGTGCCTAAGGCATTTGACTTCTAACCAGAAGGCTGGAGTCGCTGAGAGTCAGAATAGACTTGAGGGAATGGGAAACTGGAGGATTTCTTTTGGACATATAATTTAATCTTATATTTTTTCTAATTATCATTGTTATAAAAAATGCTTTTGTGAGACAATTATTGCATTAGATTATGTCCTAGAAATATTTTTTTTCAATGTTCTCAATATATTATTAACTGAAAATAAGTTGCAAAATTGCTGTGCAGTGGAAAGTAGAAATATGAAACAAGTGCGAAAGAAACTCGAGTTAGTGGAACCATCAATAAAATACACCAAATTCCCATAACCTAATTGAGAATAAGAAAAAACCCACAAATACTCATTATTATACAAGACAAATGAGCTATAACTACAGAAAAGACAGTCTTTAATTGGTAAGAGATGATAATCTAAAACAATAGAGTGCAGTTGGCCAAAAGGACGGAAACCCTCACTGCATCTGGAGGTATGGTGCAGACTAGGAAGGAATTGAGAGGCTGCTGCTAAAATCAAAAGGAAGTTCTGGAAGAATTGCAATGGTCAGGAAAGGCAAGCCACTTTAAGAAATCATGAAGAAGAAGATTCAGCTGAAGATCAGTATCTAAAAACCCCAGAATGCAGTCTGAAGCACAGGCAGCCTGAGGAAAATTTAATCATACAGAACTGTTGTTAATATTTTGATGTAATTCCTTGCAGTAAATATGCATAGATTTGTGCTTATTTAATTTATAGAATTTGATCTTGGAGTCTGTAAATACAACTTAAGATCATACCCAATGTCAGAAACTCTCATTTTCTCAGAAACTTAAAGTATTCCTCCCATGCCCTCTCTAGTGACCAAATGAATTCGAGGTGTTACAGTCACATAGGGCTTGGGAGAGGTTCATTCCAGTTCAATGCTCGGCTGAGAATTTGCCTTTCCACCCCCAGACACACTGGCTTAGAATCTCCATTTTAATCAGACCCTCAAGTGATGCTTATATATATATGTAATCTTGAGCATCTGGTTAAAATGAAGATCCTGAGTCAGTATATCTGGAGTGGAAATGTAAATTCTCAGCAGGAGAGTCAACTGGAATGAACTGGTTTGAACCCCTGCTCTCATAGACTATATATATATATATATATATATATATATATATACCGACTCGACGGCACATAACAACAACAACAACAACATATATGTATATGTATATGTATATGTATATGTATATATGCACCAGATTGAAGATCTGTTCATTTTTGATGATTGTGTGTAGGTTTCAAATACCAGGATGCTCACAAAATATATCATTTATGTGAGGTTTCAAGCTTGTTAGCACAGGATAGCCCAACACCATCATCCACCATTACTTTGTAAGTTAGCAAGGGGTCCCAGAGCTATTTCTAATAAAAGGGTTACAATTACTATCACCACTATTTCTTAGTTGTTGTTATGTGCCGTCAAGTTGGCCCCGACTCATAACGACCCCTCCTTGGGTTTCCAAGGCAGTATCACTACAGAAGTAAGATTGCCCAACCTTCCTTCTGAGGAGTAGCTGGTGGGTTTGAATCACCAGCCTTCTGGTTAGCAGTCAAGTGCTTAGGCACTATGCTACCAGAGCTCCTATTTCTTAGTAGGAGTTTTATCTAATGATGTAAATGAAAATATCTACAAACTGTAAGCATACAAATGTTAGTGTTTGTTTACAACATCTGTTATTATTAAGGAGCTCTGGTGGCATGGTGCCTAAGGCATTTGACTGCTAACTAGAAGGTTGGTAGTTCAAACCAACAGCTGCTATGTGGAAGGAAGATGGGGCAGTCTACCTCCATCAAGATTTACCACCTTGGAAACCCAGTGGGGGTCGCTATGAGTTGGAATCAACTCAATGGCAGTGAGTTTGGTTTTTGGTTTTATTATTATTGCTATATTCTGACCCTCTCTAGGTGAGATTAGATGGGTAATGCATTTGGTTTCAGGGACTGGTCTTGATATACCAAAGTAATATCTGAGAGGGCAAATATAAAACTCTATCCAAGAAAAATACCAAGTTCCCAAACTTGAGAATCCATACTCCTCCAAATAAGGACCTGGAAAATGGAAGGCACTTGATGTTCTTGCTTGAAGCCCTTCAAAGTTGAGTCTGTGAGCCACTGGAGGGCAGCAGAGACAGGATTTTTAAAATGCAAACTTCATTTAATGTTCCTTGACCAACTGAATCATTCATTGAGCACATAGTGAATGCCTACTATATGCCAGATTATATGTAAAGGTTAATACACCACAGTCATATTGTAAACTGTCTCATTAATTATTTTTATTCTGGAAGAACATTTGACAGATATTTCTATTTGAATCCCTACTGTGTCTAGTGTGGATTGACATCTACATATTTTTGCATAATACGATTGAAAAAAATCTTAACATTATAGTTTTCAAGCTAGCAGGACAATCATTTCCTGGTTACCAATATATCTCTTAAATATTTTCACTACCCTTTTCTGCTCTCTCCTATGTGTGAAAATAATACTGGCTTTCTTTTTGACCTATACATTGCCCAAATATAGGAAAATATAGAAAACTAAATAAAGGGAAAATTCAATCATAGACAACTGTTGTCAGTGCTTTCATGCAATTCCTTCCAGTAAATATGCATAGGTTTGTGCTTATTTAATTTATAGAATTTGATCTTGGAATCTGTATATATAACTTAAAACCATGCTATAACATGATTTAGTGTCCCATATCACTAAATGTTTAAAGAAAACATACCAGTGATATAAAACTTTCTGGGAAATGCAGTTCTGTTTATATTTTATACTGTATGGGCCAAAACAACTTATCCAGAGAAATGCAGTTCTCATTTCTAAGAGCATATTTATTTTTCTACATTAGTTTATTTTTATGTCTTACCCTGCTTCCAAGAAAAAGGGATAAAAGGTTTAAGTTGGTTTTGCATTGCCTTGTATTTTGATCCTTCATGTAAAGCAAGAATGAGTCACTCAATCTTGTCAATAAGAAAAACAGTGGCATCCCTAGTTGGGCTCAGGGGTACGGATCGAACCAGGTGACATTGTCAGAGGGGGTGGCACCACAATGACTGTCTATAAAGTTTTGTGCAGTGTTTCAGCAGAAATTCATTATTTTTTTATAAAAATATCCCTGAAGTTAGTTACAACAACAAACACATTTTCCATAAGCCCAACTTACATGGATCAATAACCTAAAGGCTATAAATCTCCAAGCTAATTTGCTTTTTGAATCTTCTAAGGTGCTCTGGTCAGAGCTGTCATTATTACCCAATTACAATGATGCTTTGAATCACGTAGTTTCATCTGCACTTTCCCTAAGCATATGCTCTTGTTTTCGTTGCTGGATTTTGTCAAATATTCTAGTGTTTCAGCTACAATATTGGAGTAGTTAGTATTTGTGAATCCATATCAATACCTTTTTTGAGAATGAAGTAGTAACTAAAGAAATAAAGGGAGAAAATTGAAAAAGGCTTCTACTCAGTTACAAAAAATGTTATAACTCATAACATTGTAATCCAAAGTAGAAAGATTTTACAAAAAAATTTGTTGTTAATATTCACATAATCTAAAATTATTACATTTAAGTAATTTGTAATTACTACTAATAACATATTATTCCATAATTAAAATTGCTAATAAACATTACTAAGGATTCTGTGCAGAGGAGGTGCATGGGGGGTCAGTTACCACACTGGGTCACATCAACCCTAGTGACACGAATGAAGAAAAACTGAGATTTTACTCCTTTCTTTCCAAAACATTTTAAGAGTAAATTAGAATTAAAATTTGTGTGGGAAAAAAACAAATACGCTGAAGTATATGCATTTCCCTTCAAAAAGCACAGCCATTGGAAACTCTGTGGAGCACAGCTCTACTCCAACACACAGGGAGGCAACATGAAGCGAATCAACCGAACAGCAGCTGGTTAACTGGTCAGCACTCAAGATGGCTGAGCGTGTGGAGAGGCATGGCCAGAGAGGTAAATAGGAGGAAGACCATCAAGGGCTTTGAAAAAATATTCAAAAACCAAACCAAACTCACAGCCGTTGAGTCGGTCCTGACTCAGGGACCCCTCCTTGGGTTTCCGAGGCGGTATTACTATGGAAGTAGGTTGCCCAACCTTCCTTCGAAGGAGTGGCTGACGGATTTGAACCGCCAGCCTTCTGGTTAGCAGTCAAATGCCTTAGGCACTATGCCACCAGAGTGCCCCAAAAAACATATTAAAGAGTATAAATTTTATCATGTAATATGATTTGAACATTACAAAGATAATTCTGATTAATATGTGGAATATGGATTGTTGTTGTTGTTATGTGCCATCGAGTGGCCCCGACTCATAGCGACCCCTCCTTGGGTTTCTGAGGCAATATCACTATGGAAGTAGATTGCCCCATCTTCCTTCCAAGGAGTGGCTGGTGGGTTTGAACCGCCAGCCTTCTGGTTAGCAGTCAAGTGCCTTAGCCACTATGCTATCAGCGCTCCCAGAATATGGATTACAGCAGAAAACATTGAAGGCAGGGAGTCCAGTTCCATCTATAATATTAAGAAAACTACTGATTCATTACATAAACGCATATAAAACCTAGTCATGGCATGTATATGTTGAATGAATGATTAAGGGATGAGTATGTTTGGGAACAGTTTAATACTCCTCTTTGGCTTTTCCTGAGGGGAGGATTAACCTATCACTACTAGGAGCTCTGGTAGTGTAGTGCCTAAGGCATTTGACTGCTAACCAGAAGGCTGGCGGTTCAAACCCATCAGCCCTTCCTCGGAAGGAAGGTTGGGCAATCTACTTCTGTAGTGACCGCCTCGGAAGCCCAAGGGGGGTCGCTATGATTCAGGTCCTACTTGATGGCAAATAACAACAACAATAACATTACTTCTACTACAATTTCAGTATCACTATCTTAAAGCCAGTTAGTTATATTTCTAAATCTGTACTCACTGAAAAAAAATATGAGCCACTTATTTTGCTATCACTGCTGTCAAAACTGAAAACTCAGATTTTTATCTAAATGTCTGCTTCATTTTTACACAGGAAGAATCCGTTTACTTTTATTGCATTCCTTTTATTGGTATCATTGCTTCAATCCACCACCTTGCCTTGGATTATTGGTTGCTAGAATCTGGAAGAAATTTTTAGTAATTAGTAGGCCAATGAAGATGGATTTATTGGGGGAAAAAAACAACCCATAACTGTGTTGTACACGTTCTTCACGTCACAGAGAAAAGATCCCTCTGCCACACAATAATCAGTGAAATAGTTGGGAGTTACTCTAAATCTCAACTTCTTCAAATTGTATGCAAAATTTTACAAATTTTTTGGGAGAGATTCTAAACTTTCTTTAGCTTCTTAAAGTGTTTTGTGCCCCTCCTTCAAACATATGCTGAGAAAAGAAGGAGACTGAAGCCTGTAGAAGTCGAGTGATGTTAGAGCCACACATTCTGTGTCAGAGCCTATGGGCCACCACTTCATTATGTCATGTTCACATGTATTGGCCACCCCATTCCCATACCTTCAGACATGACTGGTCAGGCTGGTGAGAAGAATCCTAATTTGAGAAAAGTACATATATCATTGGTTTTGTTTTTGTTTAATATATGTTCAATATCTTATTTCTAATTAAGTTCGAAAGGATGGCCTTATTCTAGTATTCTAAATTGAAAATTAAGAAATCAATATATAAATAGAAATATTTATTAAATTCTTTCACTTTTTTTGATAGTTCTTTTTCTTGTCATTTTTATACCTCTCACTGGCTCTAAATCTTCCAACCCTAACATTCAACCATCACACTGAAGTGCCATTTTATTTGGTTATTTGTATGACATCATTTGGAAATCTCACATTTAGATTTCAAAAAGTCCAGAAGCGCCTAAAAGTGAAGCCATGGCTTTAAAATGTGTGTGGTAAGCAGGCAATGAGAACCAAATAACTTCTCTCCATTCTACTAGAAGGAACTCTTCTGGTTAGCAGTCAAATGCCTTAGGCACTATACCACCAGAGCTCCCATCCAAGGTATTGTTGTTGTTACATGCCATCGAGTGGGACCTGACTCATAGCGACCCCTCCTTGGATTTCTGAGGCAGTATCACTACGGAAGTAGATTGCCCCATCTTCCTTCTGAGGTGTGGCTGGTGGGTTTGAACCACCAGCCTTCTGGTTAGCAGTCAAATGCCTTAGGCACTATGCTACCAGAGCTCCCATCCAAGGTACAGAAAGCACTAAATAAAATTCTGATTCAGAAATTGGTTTCTCATTTACGTAAAAATGGAAAACAACTTACAGAGTAGGAGTACAAAAAAAGTAAGTCTGCTAAGTTTAAGGCCAGAAATTCCAGATATAACTTTTGTGGTAGTTTCAAAATATCAGTACCTGAAAAGTGCCTACTAGAGTAAGAATTAGAACCACTGTGATCATGAATAGTTTTTTTGTGGCCATTTTTAGAAAAGTCTTTACATTACAATTTTGCTTTTGCTAGTCATTTTGTATCTTGTTGTCATCAGAGGAGTTACAATAGTTAAGTAAAGAAAAAGGCAAAATATGAGATGAATGAAAAAGAGAACACTCCTGTGACACATGAATCAAAATGCTGGTTAAAGATTATTATCTTAAATGTAATCAAACAATAATTTCTAGAAATGCTAAGAACTGTAGACAATTATGAAGACTAAGGTGTGGCTGACCCAACCCAGGGTATTTTCAATAGCCTCATATGCATGTGAAAGCTGGACAATGAATAAGGAAAAACAGAAGAATTGGTGCATTTGGATTGTGGTGTTGGTGAAGAATACTGAAAATACCATGGACTGCCAGAAGAATGAACAAATCTGTCCTGGAAGAAGTATCGCATGAATGCTCCTTTGCAGTGAGAAAGGCCAGACTTCATCTCATGTACTCTGTCCTTGCAGTCCTTGCAGAAGGGAGCAGTCCTTGCAGAAGGACATCATACTTGGTAGAGTAAGACCCTCAGTGAGAAGGGTTGACTCAGAGGCTGGGACAACGAGCTCAAACATAGCAAAAGTTGTGAAGATGGCATAGGACCAGGCATTGTTTCATTCTGTTGTGCACAGGTCTCTATGAGTCAAAGCCAATTTCACGGCCCCTAACAGCAACAACATAGGCAATTTGAGTAACCACTAAAATGATTTTGCGCTGTGTTTATCCTTTAGAGTGCTGATTTGCAAACTTTAATGCACACTGGGGATTAAAAAACAACTAAAAACTGAAAACAAAGAGATACGTAGGTTCCACTCACAAAGATTCTGATTTAACTTGTGTGAGTTGCACCTGGGCATCAAGGTTTTTTAACGTTCCCTAGGTGACTCTGCTTGTACTACAAACTTTAGCATGATCAAGATATTTTGCACTGATGAAAAACCAGGATACATGTGGTGGTTATGTTTGTGTGTCAGCTTGGCTGGGCCTGGTTAAGTGGCTGGGCAGCTGGTGGTAGTTATTCCCCATGATGAGACTGGCAATCAACTCCATGGTGGAATCTACTATGAGCAGCTGAGTAGCTGCCTTTGGGATGTGATCGGCTTCCCGTATATAAGGAGAAACCTTGGGAATGGTCTCTAGCCTATGGCACGCTTGGACCCTGCATGTAGCCATGTCGTTGCTCAGCAGCCTGCTATGCTCTGCCGACCTTGGGACTTACAATGGACTTAAGTTAATGGCCTGCCATGTGGTTTGGTAACATCGGGACTGTGCCTTTTTGTCAACTTTGGGGCTTCTCAGCCTCAGCAGCCAGCAGCTGTCTGAGTGAAGAAATGCCTCTAGCTCCAGTGGGCCGGGAGCAGGAGGCAGAGCTGGATTCCAAGGTTGAGGGGTTTTCACCCAGCCCCTAGAGCTTGGCACTTTGAACTTGGACTTAAAGCCTCCAAGTTGTAAGAATAAACTCCTATTTGTTAAGGCCACCCCATTTGTGGTATATTCTTATCAGAGCAGCACTAGGTAACCAGAACAATACAGAATACCAATTAAGATATTTCAACAAATGGATGCAATGTTGGAAGCACTCATTCATCTATGCAAAGAAACTTGGCTACCTAGCCAACCAGTTAGAAGAGATCCATATTTGTCCACATTTCTAAGAAAGGTGGTCCAACAGAATGCAGAAGTTATCAAACATTATTATTAATATCGCATGCAAATAAAATTTTGCTGAAGATAACTCAAACACCGTTGTAGCAGTATATTGACAGGGAACTGCCAAAAGTTAAAGCCAGATTCATTAGAGGATGTGGAACAAGGGGTATCATTGATGGGTTTTGGCTGAAAGCAGAGAATGCCTGAAAGATATTTGCCTGTGTTTTATTGACTATGCAAAGGGATCTGACTGTGTGGCTCATAACAAATTATGGACATCATTGCAAAGAATGGAAATTCTAGAACATTTAATTGTGCTCATGCCGAACTTATACACGATCCAAAAGGTAGCCTTTCCCACAGAACAAGGGTATATTGTGGGATTTAAAATAAGGAAAGGTGTGCATTAAGGTTGTATCTTTGCACCATACTTAGTCAATCTATACACTGGAAGGTAGAGAAGAGGAAAGCAGGAGTCTAATTTTCTTGGGGAAGCAAACCGAACACATGTCACAGATTCTGATTACATAAACAAAAAGAGCAAAAGGCTTAGCTCAGAGAGGAGTTGGTGCCAGCACTTGGGTGTTTTTGCAAGGTTGGGTATCAGTCCCTTCAGTGACCTGACAAACTAGTTGTCAACACGTAAATAAGAGAAGTTCCATTTGTGAGACACCACAAAGACCATGTCCTCCTAGTCATAAGTCATATGGAAGGTCTTGGACGGGAGTCAGAAATCCCAGGAAGTGTGGGAGAGGAATGAGGCCCAGCTCTGGTGGTTTGAAGAAAACCATATTAAATATGGGGACGACTCCTGGGAGGTTCAGACATTATAACTTTTGGCTTAAGCAATGAATCTATTGCATACTCCATTGCTTTCTCATTCCCTGAAAATACTGCCAGGAATGCACCCTTGTCATGCCTACCAAATGACTACCAAATGCTGCCTGGGAGTATGTATTTGCTCCTCACAGACAGTACTCGTGTAGCAATACCACTCCCAAATAAGAAATTCGTCAAAACTACTTAAGTACTTACAGACAGAGATGAGAACTATGCTGTCTGTATGTAGACTTTCCTCATATAGAATAACACAAATGCAGTGAGATGAGGGGCCTCAGCTGTAAATGCATAAACTATGTTCTGTAAGGAGCTCTGGTAGTGTAGTACTTAAGGCACTTGACTGCTAACCAGAAGGCTGGTGGTTCAAACCCACTAGCCACTCCTCGGAAGGAAGGTTGGGCAATCCTACTTCTGCAGTGATACTGCCTCGAAAACCCAAGGAGGGGTCGCTATGAGTCGGGGCCGACTCGACGGCATATAACAACAACAACAACAACAACAATGTTCTAAAGGCATATGCCGTCTAAAACATATAGGATTCTTCCTTGAATTAGAATGAAGAGCTACAGCAGACATGATTTGCATACTAACTTTACCACTGTTGTTCACGAAAGGAACTCAGTCCTCTGAGAACTCTGTTGGTCCTTAAAAGCAAGAAATAAACCTCACAAGAGAAGCCACATGATACTGAAAACTGGTTCACTTGAGGAGTAGTGTTGCAAGACCCATAGCAGAAGAATGTTGTGCTATGACTTGAGTCACACCAGAGAAGAGTTTGCCAGAATGGTTAAGATCTGAGTCAGAAAAGAAATAGAAAGTTGCAAAGACCTATGGACGAAAGACTCATCGGAGATGGCCTGATGAAGAAATATGCTTGCTTGAGGGCTTGGCCTTGTATAGAGTAATAAGAAAGATCTCTGAACCTTCCTGATTATGCACAAGAACAAAGTACACACATGGCTGCTGAGAAAGCCTTGGCAGAGGGCTCCAGGAAAGAAGAAAGGCTAACTAGACACTCTTCAAAATGCTTCTGCAGAAATGTAAGCTGCCCAAGGGTCTTGAAGGATGTATCAGTTCTCATTTTCAATAAGAATAGTTCAGTGGGGAGTTACAGGAAAACGGATTAGACCAAACAGTCAAGAGGCCAGCATTCAAGACTAGGCTTTGATGGTACCCGGGCTGTGGAGATGGGAAATCAGCCTGAGGCTGGATAAATAAAACACAGAAGCAGGAGATAGGCTAAATTGAGCCTGAAAAGTCTCCAGAGATAAATGATTCCAAGTCACCAAAAATTTGGTTTGGGTTGACTTTTGGTACTTTATAGTTTTCAAGGAATTGGTCTAACTCATTTATCTAAGTTGCTGGATTTGTGTATGTTGTGTTGTTATGTGCCGTGGAGTTGAACCCGACTCATAGTGACCCCTCCTTGGGTTTCCAAGGTAGTATCACTATGGAAGTAGATTGCCCAACCTTCCTTCCGAGGAGTGGCTGGTGGGTTTGAACCACCAGCCTTCTGGTTAGCAGTCAAGTGCCTTAGGCACTACACTGCCAGAGCTCCCTTGTGTATGTAGGGTTATTTATTCTATTCCTTCATTATACTTTTAATGTCTATGGGGTCTTTAGTGATATCCTCTCTTTCATTTCTGATATTGGTAATTTGTGTCGTGTGTGTGTGTGTGTGTGTGTGCTTGTGTGTGTGTGTTTGACTCCATGGTCTATCTGGCGAGAGGTTTTTCCTTATCAAAGAATGATCTTTTAGTTCCATTTCTTTTCTTGAATGTTTTCTGTTTCAAATTTCACTGATGTTGCCTACATTATCTCCCTTCTGCTTGTTTTGTGTTTAATGTGGTCTTCTTATACATATCAGTTCTTAAGGTGAAAGCTTAGATCATCAATTTGAGACCTTTCTTTTTTTCTAACACAAGCACTCAATGCTATAAATTTCTCTCTAAGCACTCCTTAGCTACATTCTATAAATTATGATGTGTTGTATTTTTGTTTTCATTCAGTCCAAAATATTTCTTAATTTCCCTTGATATCTTCTTCTTGGCACATAGGCTGCTTAATTTCGTAATTCTGGGAGATTTTCCAGATATCTTTCTGTTATAATCTTCTACTTAATCCCATTATGGTGTTTCCAGTTCCTGTAAATCAATTAAGGTTTCTTTTATGGCCCATGATATGTTCTATGGGTTTTTGTTTGTTTTTTACTTTTTATTGTGATTTCAGTGAAAGTTTACAGAGTAAATTCATTTTCCATTCAACAGTTGATACACTTTTTTTTATGACATTGATTACAGTCCCCACAATGTAAAGCTCTCTTCCTACTTCCTCCCTGTAGTTACCTTTTCCCTATGAATTCTGACTTCTGATCTTTCGCCCTGCACAGATGCTGCCCTTCTGATCTCCCATGGTTGATTGTTCTAAGAAGCGCACCACCCTGGTACAATGTTCACTTTGTAGGCCTGTCTATTGTTTAGCTGAAGGTTAAGCCACAGGAGTGAGGTAAATTCCAGGCCTGAGGGTGACTAGGGGCCATAGTCTTAGGGGTTTCACCAGTCTTTATCAGACCAGTAACCCTGGTCATTTTTATGATTTTGAGTTTTGCTCCACATTTTTCTCCCACTCTATCCAGAATCTCCTATTTTGATCACTTTCCAACTGGTTGGCAGGGTTAGTTAGATACCATCTAGTTCTTCATGTCTCAGGGTTGAAGTTCCCATGGTCCACTAGTCCCCTGGACTAATTGTTTAAATGATCTTTTATTTTCTTGCTCTTCTTTGCTCCAGATGAGGAGATACCAGAGTTGCATCTTAAACAGTCACTTGCCGGCTTTTAAGACCCAGTCACTACTCACCAAAGTAAGATGTGGAACAATGTTTTGTGTACTAAGTTATGCCAATTTAGCTTGATGTCCCCTGGGACCATGGTCTTGAGCCTGCACCTCAAGGTACCTGGTTGTGGCTAAGAAGTTCAGAAACCCAAGGAGGGGTCACTTTGAGTCAGATCTGACTCACGGCAGTGAGTTTGTTTTTGGATTTTTTAAGAAGTTATCATAACTCTGCCCCTATTCGCTCTCTTATATAAATGGATATTTTTATAGCATATACAAATACATAAATGAAAATATTGTCTGCCAAACCTATATATGGTTGTAGGCATATTCTCGGTTGCCTACCCATACCTGCTCATCTTGCCTGTCTACTTGTATCCACCTGTAGGTTACTGTTTGTTATTACTGATAACGCAGTATTGTGTATGTAGCAGTATTTACCTTTGTTATCTGTACCTCTTGTGTACATCTCTCTGTCTTTCTTTTCCTTAGTGATATTGTGCTTTTGGTATATTTTCTTTCCCTTCATGCAAATCAATATGTGTTTCTTACCTAGGTAGCAATTTTCCTTCCCCTCCCCTCTCATACCTGGTAACCAACAAAGACAGTTTCCTTCCATGTGTGAATCTTTCCTTGAGTTTTTATAATAGTTGAGGCATACAATATTGATCCTTCTGTGATAGACTTATTTCACTCAGCATAATGTCCTCAAGTTCATCGTTACAAGGTGTTTTGTGGATTCTTCATTATTGTTTAATGTTATATTACGTATGTGTACCATGGTTTGGTTATCCATTCATCTGTTGATGGGGGCTTAGGGTATTTCCAGTTCTTTACTATTGTGAATAGTGCTGTCACGAACATGGGTGTGCATATGTCTATTCATGTCTCAACTCTCATTTCTTTAGGATATATAACTGGTAGTGGGATTGCTGTATTAAATGGCATTTCTATTTGCCACTTTTCAAGGAAGTGCCATACCATTTTCCACAGTGGTTCTACCATTTTACAGTCCTATAGTGGTGTGTGAGAGTTCTGATCTCTCCACATCCTTGCCAGCATTTGTTGTTTTCTGTCTTGATGAACTTTGTTTTACTGCTAGGTGAGATGATATTTGGTACTTTGATTTTCATATCTCTAATGGCTAATGATTGTGAGCATTTCTTCATGTGTTTGTTGGCTGCCTGAATGTCTTCCTTGATGAAGTGTCTGTTCATGCCTTCTGCCCATTTTTAAATTAGATTGTCTTTTTGTGTTGAGGTGTTGAAGTTTTCTATAAATTTTAGAGTTAAGTCCCTTGTTGGACATGTCATTGTCAAATATTCCCCCCCCCCCAATCTGTAGGTTCTCTTTTTACACCTTTGAAGAAGTCTCTTTATGCACATAAGAACTTAATTTTTAGAAGGCCCAGTCATCTAGTTCATCTTCTGCTGTTTGTGCATTTTTAGTTATGTTTGATAGTCTACTTATGCCATAAATCAGGGCCCCTAATTAAATATTTCAGTCTGCAGTATGGATTACATCTCAACATAATGAAAACAAAAATCCTCTCAACTGGACCAATAAGCAGCATCACAATAAATGGAGAAAAGACTGAAGTTGTTAAAGAGTTCATATTACTTGGTTCCACACTCAATACCAATGGAAGCAGCAGTCAAAACATCAGACAAAGTATTACACTGGGCAAATCTGCTGCCAAAGACCTCTTTAAAGTGCTGAAGAGCAAAGATGTCTCTTTGAAGACCAAGATATGCCTAACCCAAGCCATGGTATTTTCAGTTGCCTCATATGCACATACGAGCTTTGGTAGTGTAGTGTCTCAGGCATTTGACTGTTAACCAGAAGGCTGGCAGTTCAAACCCAGCAGCCACTCTTTGAAAGGAAGGTTGGGCAATCTACTTCTGTAGTGATACCGCCTTGGAAACCCAAGGAGGGGTCTCTGTGAGTCAGATCTGACTTGACAGCAGTGAGTTTGGTTTTTGGCTTCATATGCATGTGAGAGATGGACAATGAATAAGGAAGACTGAAGACGAGTTGATGCTTTTGATTGGGGTAAAGAATACTGAAAGTACCATGGACTGCCAAAAGAATGAAAAAATCTGTCCTGGAAGAAGTGCAGCTAGAATGCTCCTTGGAAGTGAGAATGGCCAGACTTTGTCTCACCTATTTGGGTCATGTTGTTAGAAGGGACCATTCCCTGGAGAAGGATATCATGCTCGGTAAAGTGGAGGGTCAGTGAAGAAGGGGAAGGCCCTCAACAAGATGGGTTGACATGGTGGCTGCAATGATCGACTCAGGTATAGCAAAGATTGTGAGGCTGGCACAGGCCCGGGCAGTGTTTCATTCTGTTGTACATAGGGTAGCTATGAGTCGGAGCCAACTCAACAGCACCTACCACCACCAACAACAAGTTTGCCCTTATTATTTCTTTCATGAACTTTATAGTTTTAGGTTTTATATTTAGGCCTTTGATTCTTCTTGAGTTAGTTTTTATGTATGATGTCAGGAATGGATCTTGTTTTATTTTTCTGCAGATATCCAGTTTTGCCAGCACCATTTGTTAAAGAGACTGTCTCTTCCCCGTTTAATGGATTTTGGACCTTTGTCAAAGATCAGCTGTCCGTAGGTAAATGGATCTATTTCTGGTTCTCAATTCTGTTCCAATGGTCTGTGTGCCAATACCAGGGCTTTTTTCACTACTGTGGCTGTATGGTACATTCTGAAATCGAGGAGTGTGAGACTTCCCACTTTGCTCTCCTTCACTGGTGCTTTGCTTATCCTAAGTCTCTTTTCCATAGAAAATTAGTGATTGGTTTTTCTATGTCCTTAAAAAATGTTGATGGAATCTGGATCTGGATTGCATTGAATCTGCAGATTGCTTTGGGTAGTATTGACATTTTCACAATGTTCAGTCTTCCTACCCAGGAGCATGGTATGTTCTTCTATTTATGTAGGTATACAGTTTTCCTTGTATAAGTCTTTTGAGTCCATGATAAGAGTTATTCCTAAATATTTTATATTTTTTGGTAGGTATTGTAAATAATGGGAGCTCTGGTAGCATAGTGGCTAAGACACTTGCCTGCTAACCAGACGGCTGGCGGTTCAAACCCACCAGCCACTCCTTGGAAGGAAGGTTGGGCAATCCTACTTCCGTAGTGATACTGCCTTGAAAACCCAAGGAGGGGTCGCTATGAGTTGGGGCCAACTCGACGGCACATAACAACAACAACAACAACATTGTAAATAATACTGTTTTCCTAGTTCCTTTTCAGAGATCTCTTTGTTGATATAGAAAAATCCAACTGATATTTGAATATTAATCCTATATTCTACCACTTTGCTAAATCTTTCAATTAGTTCCAGTAGTTTTCTTGCTGAGTCTCTTGATTTTTCTATGTATAGGATCATATCATCCACAAATAGATAGTTTTACCTCTTCTTTGCCAATTTGGAAGTCTTTTATTTCTCTTTCTTCCCTTATTGTCCTTGCTAGGACTTCCAAGACGATGTTGAATAGAAGTGGTGATAGATGGCATCCTTGTTTTGGTTCCTGCTCACAAGGGGAATGTTTTGAGTCTCTCTCCATTGAGAATATTGTTGGTTGTTGATTATTTATAGACGCCCTTTATTATGTTGAGGAATTTCCCTTCTAGTCTAATTTTGCTGAGAGTTTTATCAGGAATAGGTGTTGGATTTTATCAAATATCTTTTCTGAATCAATCAATATGATCATGTAGTTCTTTTCCTTTGTTTTATTTATGTGATGGATTGTGTTGTGTTTTTCTGATGTTGAACCATCCTTGCATGCTTGCTATGAATCTGACTTGGCCATGGTGTATTATTTTTTTGATATTGTGTTGGATTCTATTGGCTAGTATTTTGTTGAAGATTTTCACTTCTATACTCATGAGGGATATTGGTCTGTAATTTTCCTTTTTAATGGTGTCTTTGTTTGGTTTTAGTAATGGGGTTATGCTTGCTTCATAAAATGAATTTGGGAGTACTCCAACCTTTTCTATGTTCTGGAATATAAATAGAATTGGTATCAGCTCTTCTCTGAATGTTTGGTAGCGTTCTCCAGGGAAGCCATCTGGACTGGGACTTTTTGTTGTTGGTAGCTTTTTAATGACCTGTTCAATTTCTTCTTTTATTATGTGTCTTTTCAATTTTTTTTTTTTTTACTTCAGCCTGTGTTATTTTAGGTAAGTTGTGTTTCTAGAAATCATTTCTTCTAGGTTTTCAAGTTTTTTAGAGTACAGTTATTTATAGCATCCCGATATTATTCTTTTTACTTCTGTTGGTTCTCTTGTGATGTCACTCATTTATTATTCGTGTTATTTGCATCTTCTCCTTCTTTTCCTTAGTTAAATTTGCCAATGTTTGGTCAATTTTATTAATATTTTCAAAGAATCAACTTTCCTAGTGTTGATTCTTTCAATTTTTTTTTTAAATTTTATTTATTTCTGCTTGAATCTTTTATTTCTTTTCTTCTGGTGACTGCTTTTTCTTTTTCTTTTCTTTTTTTTCCTTTTTTTTTTTGCTGCTCTTTTCCTCATCGTTGGTGATGTTGGGTTAAGATGCTGATTTTGGCTCCTTCTTGTTTGGCATGTGCATTTACTGCTATTAATTGTCTTCTGAACACTGCTTTTACTATGTCTCAAAGATTTTGGTATGTTGTGCTTTCAAGGATTTTTTTTTTTTTTAATTTGGGTGAAGATTTACAGAGCAAATTCACTTTCCATACAGCAGTTCACATATACTTTGTCGCATGTCATTGACCACAGTTTACCACAATGCAACAGCTCCCCTCCCACTTCCTCTCCATAGTTACCTCTTCCCAGTGTCCATCCCTCCATACTCTCCT
>NW_006921624.1:16647356-16704819 GCF_000298275.1 Orycteropus afer afer
TGTTCTCCCTCTCTATCAAGGATCTCCTACATAGATCCCCTTCCAAGTGGATGACAGTGGTAGCTGGGCACCATCTAGTTCTTCTGGTCTCATAGTTGTACAGGTTGCAGACAATACTCACAATTATGGGGTTTATTAGGGCAGTAGCAGATTACTATTCAGATTCAGGAACACTCTCAGGATATAATTTTTCAATCAAGACAGTCTCCCATCTGCTATGCCATCAGGCACTCCTCTCTGGCCCTTGGCCTCTCAACTTGGCCTCTGCCCTGCTTGGGCAAGTGTTACAAAGTTCTTTTAGCTCTGCCAATAGGTATACCTAGGTGTACCCCACTCCTCCAGCAAGGCTCCTGTCCAAAGTCACTCAGCTTTCCCACTCTGTGGGCTAGTAAGCCCACAGCTCTGTCTCATGCTTCTTGATGTCTCAGTTGGTCATCTCTGTCAGTCATCTCTGCCAGTCACCTCTGCCATTTCTCTACCAAGGAGGTCCAGCACAAGGATCTCAGGTCCCAGTATGTGCTCCACTCCACTTCTGGCTCTTCTCTCTTCCACTTTTGCCTCTAGGAGAGCTCATTTTAAGCCTAGGGGAATGACAAAACTAACCAATCCCACATTAGGGCTCCAAACACCTCATTTGCATGGCTCCAACCCCACAAGGGTGCCACATACCTTATTTACATTATTAGTAAGCTATCTGATCCCCTTAGTGAGCCACAGGCACATCACATTTGCATAGCTCCACCCAGTAATCTGGTAGAAGTCACAAAGACCAGGGCTAGAAAAGCCATCTAAGTAAGTCACTGCACCACATTGCTTTTTCCACCTTGCTCTTCCTATTGTTGATGTCTAATTTTATAGCATTGTGATCTGAGGAGATGCTGTCTCAGTTCTCTCAAACCAAAACCAAACTCACTGCCATTGAGTCAATTCCAGCTGATAGTGACCCCCATTGGGTTTCTAAGGTGGTAAATCTTAACGGAAGTAGGTTGTTCCATCTTCCTGCCATGGGGCAACTGGTGAGTTTGAACTAACAACTTTCTGGTTAGCAGTCAAATGTCTTAGGCACTACACCACCAGAACCCTTTCTCTTAGTTTTCTAGTGTGCTATAAACATGGGTGGCTTTAACAAACAGAAATTTATTCTCTTACAATTTAGAGGGCTAGATATCCAAATTCAGAGTGCTGGCTCTAGGAGAAGGCTAGGCTAGAAGTATGAGTTCAGAAGGCCAGCTCTAGGGGATGGGTGGTGGTGCATTGACCTTGGGCTTCAGCTCTGCCTCTTGTTCCAGGCCTCTGGAACAAGCTAGAGGCTTCCAGCTGCTGGCTGCTGAGGCTGATGTATCCAAGATCAGTGGCTATAATGGCAGATTTTTTGGCTCACAGGCTGTACAGGCAACAATCTCAAGATCAACAGACAACATGGCAGGCTGCTGATTTAAGCCCAGGAACCAGAAATGATGATAGCCCATATGTACTTTCTATATATACTGAAAGCAGTTCACACCGTGAAGGCAGCTCTTCTTCAACTAACTAACTGCTCACAGCAGATTCAACCAATCTCATAATGGGGAAAAAACTACATCCAACTACCAAGGCCCGCAAAATCACAGCCCAGCCAAGTTGACACCCAACCTGAACTACCACAGATGCTTTGCAATATTTAGATGTTTTAAAATTTACTGAGACTTGCTTTGTGGTCTAGCATATGATCTATTCTGGAGAACGTTCCTTGTGCAGTGGAAAAGAGTGTATTTTGTGTTGTTGGTTGGTTGAAGTGCTGTGTATATGTCTATAAGATCAAGTAGGTTGATTGTACTGTTTAGTTCTTCTGTGTCTTTGTTGAGTTTCTTTCCAGTTGTTCTATCCTTCATTGTGGTAGTTAAGGTTATGTGTCATCGTGGCTGGGCCTAGTTTTGAGTGGCTGGGCAGCTAGATGTAGTATTCCCCATGATGAGACTGGTAATCAACTCCATGGTGGAATCTGCTATGAGCAGCTGAATACCTGCCTTAGGGATGTGGTCTGCTTTCAGTATATAAGAAGAAACTTTGAGAAAGGTCTAGCTTTTGGGCATATCTGGATCCTGCATTTGGCCAAATCTTCATCTCAGTGGCCTGCCATGTTGTCTGCCAATCTTGGGCTGTTTCTGGACTTGAACTAGTGGCCTGCCACATTGCTTGATAATCTTGGGACTGTGCCATTTTACTTGTTGACCTTGGGTTTGTCAGCTTCAGCTGCCAGCAACTGCCTGAGTTAAGAGACTCCTCCAGCTCCAGTGGGCCAGGAGCAGGAGGCACAGCAGAAGCCCAAGGTCAAGGGACCTTCATCACACCACTGGAGATGACACTTTGAACTTGGACTTCTAGCCTCCAAAAGTGTAAGACAATAAATCCCAGTTTGTTAAAGTAATCACTTGTGGTATTTTCTTTGAGAGCAGCACTAGATAACTAATGCAGTGTCTCACATAAATCTTATGCATTCTTCATTTATTTTTTTCTGTTGTTTTTCCTTTTTCTGATTGTTCTCTTAGCAAAGTAGTATTGAGATTTACCTTCAATCTCAATAATTCTGTCTTTCGTTGATTTGATTCTATTCCTTTGCCCTTTCAATGTGTTTTCTATTTCTGAAATCTTAGTATTAACCTTCTGGATTCCTATTTCTTGTTTTTGTATGATTTCTAACTTTTCCTTTATTTTGTCAATTTATTCTTGTATTGTTTTCCTAAATTCTTCTAGAGTTTTGTCTGTTCTCTTTAATTTTATCAGTGTTTTCTTTGGTTTGTCACTCAATTTGTTGAAGGTGCCTAAATATAATTGTTTTAAATTCCTTATTAGGTAATTCCAATGGCACTTCTTCCACAGGGAGATTTTCTGGTTTCTTATGCTCATCCCTTGATTGTTCTACTTTATCTTGCTTCTTTGTGTGAACTGGTATTGTTAGTTGTCTTTGAGAAATTGAAATGTCATGGTATTTATGTTTAATTGGTGATTGTATGTCACTGTGATTCACCCAGGTTTCTTCTTTTTCTTTACTTTATTTTCTTTTTATATATTTGAGAAAGCAGGGCTGGTATGCTGCTCTATTTGCTAGTTTGGCAGCACTTAGGCACTCATCACCTGTATGCTCTTGGATGTGATAGAGGATGAGAATGTGAGCACAGATCTCTGTTAGCTATTCGTGTAGAGCAGTTGAGAGTGGATTGAGCTGGTATTGGCCACCCTCTATTGCTGATCAGTTGGTGCAGAAGCAAGTGGATGTGGTTGGGTCATGTGGGCACAGTTGCTATTTCCTACCAGGTGGGGGGAAAAAAAATCCAACACCAAGAAAATAAATAAATAAAATAAAAACAAGAATAAAGAAACATAAACAGCATAAACCAGCAACAATAAAAAAGGAAAAGAAAGAAAGAAAAAGAAGAAAAGGGAAAACATGAACATGATAAAAAGTGAACATGACAGAGAAAAACAAAATTGGGAGAGGGATAAAAAATGAAACAGAGCAAAAGAAAAAGAATAGCAAAGAAAAATAAGTAAAATGCAAAAAGAAAAGCAAGGGATATGAAAAACAAAAACAAAAAGAAGAAAGAAAAAAGAAGGAAACCAGGAAAAGAAATTAAAAAATCAGGAAGGAGGAAGGAAATAAAAAGAAAGAAAGGAGGAAAAAAAGAATAATTAATAAAGAAAAGAAAACAGAAGAGAGCAAGGTAAGTCACCTGATCTCAGATGAGTTTCTGCTGACCTCGATGTCTGGGGCAGGGTGCCTGGACCTGGAAAAAGTTCTTGCTAGCCCAAACGACAGCTGGAAGCATGGCAGCTGGTTTCAGAGCTAATTTATATCTACCCAGAGAGCAACTGGTGACAGGGTGCCTGATCCCAGATGAGTTCCTGCTAGCCCAGAAGGTGTCTGGGGGCAGGGCATTTGGACCAAGAAAAAGTTCCTGCCAGTCCAAAAGACTATTGGGAGCAAGATACCTGGTTCCAGAGGGAATTCCTGCCAACTCAAAAAACAGCTGTGGGCAGGACATCTGGTCCCTACAAAGTTCCTGCTGTCTCAAAAAGCAAATGGGTACAGGGCCCTGTTCCTAGAAAAAGTTCCTGCCATCCCAAAAGGGAAGTAAGGTGCCTGGTCTCAGAAAAATTTCCTGGCCAAAAAGGTGACTGGGAACAGAGCACCTCGTCCTGGGACCTGTTCCTGCCTTCCTAGAAGGTAGCTGGTGGCAGGGCACCAGTCTGGGATGAAATTCCTGAAGATCCAGGAGCTGGGTGAGGGTGAGAGATGGCCACACCTCTGTTCACTGAGAGGGTGTGAGGTACAAGCTGAGCAAATGGAATATTGCACCTTTCTGGTTGTCAGCTACCAGCGTGGTTGTCCATGCGGTCTTTGGAAAGCAGAGCCGATTATCAGGTTGCTGTCTAGATCAGAATGCCACTTGCAAATATTCAGACCAGTCAATAGTCCACAGCTCCTTTTGTCTCCTTATTCACTGTTCCCTTTTATTAGGTGGTATTTAATCCAGTTCTTTATCCTTACCTTTGAAACTCAAGGTTCTAGGATTATCCTCTGTATCTGTTTCAATTGGTTTCTCATTTCTTTGTTCTAAAAGGTCTGGGTAGCTTGTCTGCCTATTCTGCCATCTTGCTGGAAGTCCAAGACATGTTCTATCTTGATGAATGCTCCATGAGCACTTGAAAAGAATGTGTATTCAACAGTTGGGTGGAATCTTCTATAAATTTTAATTAGTATTGTCTAACTCTTCTATGTCTTTACTGATTTTCTGTCTAGTTTTTCTGTTAATTACTGGAAGTGTAGAAATCTCTGACTATATTTGTCAGTTTGTCTATTCTTTCAGTAACATCCATTTTAGCTTGATGACTGCTGTTAGGTTCCTACACATTTAGGATTGTTATTTCTTCTTGGAGAACTGACCCCTTTATCAGTATTCCATGTCTCTTGCTATTTTTGATAATATTTCTTGTTCTGAAGTCTACTTTATTTGATTATTAATATAACCATTCCAACATTCTTTTGATTAGTATTTTTGTGGTATATCTTTTATCTTTGTCTTTTAACTATTTTTGTGTTTGTATTTAAGATGGGTGTTCTGTGGTCAACATATAATTGAATACTTGAATCCTCTTTTTTTTTTTTTGTAATTCATTCTGACAATCTTTGTTGTTTGATTGGAACACAAAGAAATGTAGAAGCCTTCCAAAAACCAAACCAAACACACTGCCATTGAGTCAGGGTCTACTCATAGCAACCCCTCCTTGGGTTTCCGAGGTGGTATCGCTATGGAAGTAGATTGCTGGCTGGTGGGTTTGAACCACCACCCTTCTAGTGCCACCAGAGCTCCCACCTACATAAATCCCTTCATGTAGTTGTTGTAGGCCATTGAGTTGGTTTCAACTCATGTTGTTGTTGTTGTTATGTGCCGTCAAGTTGGACCAAACTCATAGCAACCCCTTCTTAGGTTTCTGAGGCAGTATCACTACGGAAGTAGATTGCCCCTCTTCCTTCCAAGGAGTGGCTGGTGGGTTTGAACTGCCAGCCTTCTGGTTAGCAGTCAAGTGCCTTAGGCACTATGATACCAGAGCTCCTTAGCAACCCCATATGACAAAGTAGAACTGCCCCATAAGTTTTTCTAGGTTGAGGAACCCACCTTGTGGCTCTGCAGGAGAAAAGACCTGGCAGTCTGCTTATTAGCCTGTGAAGATTATAGCCTTGGAAATTCTATGAAGCAGCTCTACTCTGACCTATAACTTCCCTACTCATCAGAATGGACTCTATGCCACACAGAAACAATAAACTTTATAAGAGCAGGTCACTAGGTCTTTTTCTCACAGAGCTGCTGGGTGGGTTCAGCATACCAACCATCTGGTTAGTAGGCAAGCACTTAACCATTTTGCTACCAGGTATCCTTAGATCCGTTTATACTCCCCGTTTTATGTTATAATTACAATATATGTTCATCTACTTACTTTGCAGACCTTACCAGATAATATTATAATTCTTGCTTTTGGTAATCATAAAGACTTTAAAGGAAGACAGTCTATTGTATTTACCTTGATGTTTTCTGTTGCTCTCTCTTTATTTCTGGAATTCAAAGTATCCTTCTGGTATTGCATCAGTTGTCTTCATCTTTAAAAGCTTTCTTTAGCATGTCTTCTAGAGCAGATCTTCTGTCTAGTAATTCTCTTAGCTGAGTTGTTTCACTTGCCTTCATTCTTGTAGGACATATTCATCCGATACAGAATTCTGGATTAGCAATTTCTCTCAGCACACAAAAATTTCTGTTTCAATATAGTCTGGCCTTTATGGTTTTGGTGAGAAATCCACATTCATTCAAAGTGCTAGTTCCTTATACATAATGCATCATTTGTCTCTGGCTGTTCGCAGTATTATTTTTTAATCTTTGGTTTCAATAGTTTGCTTATGACGCATCTAGGCATGGTTTTCTGAGTTTATGCTGTCTGAGGGGCTCAGAACTTCTGAATTAGTAAATTTATTTCTTTCACCAAATTTAAGAAGTGTTCACCAATTACACCTTTAAATATTTTTCTGCACCAATATATTTCTCCTCTCCTTCGGTAAGTCCAATAATATGAATATTAGAACTCTGATAATATCCCACATGTGCCTGAGGATTTGTGAAGTTTTTTTTCCAAGTCTTTCTTTTCCTCTGTGTTTTTCAGATTAGATAGTTTCAATTTATCTATTTCTGAGTTCACTGACTCTTTCTAATGTCATCTGCCTTCTGCCATTGAGTTCACCCAATGAAGTTTTTTGCATTTCAAATACTGTTATTTTTAAGTTTTAAATTTTCACTTGGTTCATTTTTATAGTTCCTGTTTCTCTGCTCAAAACCTTTACTTGCCATTCATTTCA
This sequence comes from Orycteropus afer afer, assembly GCF_000298275.1. NCBI lineage: Eukaryota > Metazoa > Chordata > Mammalia > Tubulidentata > Orycteropodidae > Orycteropus > Orycteropus afer. The sequence goes on from NW_006921624.1 coordinate 16,654,240, forward strand.
AAAATATTCACTTTTATCTTATGTAGCATGATTATAATAACTGCTTTAACATTTTCATGTAATAATTCCAGTATCTAGGTCATCTCAGCGTTTGAATCCATTAAATCTATTGATTGTCTTGAAAAATGATTGGCTTTTTTTTTAAAGTAGTCTAGGGTTTTATCTTGTACATTTTGAATATTATGTTGTGAGACTCTGAGTCCTGTTAAAATGCTCTGAGGATACTGACTTTTTGCTTTGTTTTGTTTTAGCAGGCAACCAACCCAATTAGGCTTAGATAAGTTCTCCCTTGTCTTCTGTGGGTTGTAGTTACAATGTAAGTTCAGCTTTCAAAGCTCAAGGGGTTGTAGTCATCTCCAGACTTCAAAGTATTGTTTTAAGTCACTAAATTTTGAGGTGGTTTGTACATAATAATAGGTTATAGGAAGCCATTATTTACATAAAGTCAGAATTAGAAAAATACCTCTATATTATACACAGACGTTTCAGAAAGTTTACGTAATAAGCATCTTTTTCCAAGTTCACTCATATGCCTGTTGAGAGGCTACAAGAGTTCCACTTCCAAACCTACTACATGGCTGTTGACAGGCTATAGACCCAGATTGGCTGTTGACCAGAGATAATTTCTTACTATGTGGGTCTCTCCATAGGGAATCTCACTTTGTGGCAACTGACTTTTCTCAGAGCAAGAGGAGAGGGTGAAAAAGAGTAAATAGAATGGAAAACAGTCTTTTTGTGATTGATTTAATTTTGAAAGTGACACTTCAACATTTTTGCTGTATTTCATTTGTTAGAAGCTAATCACTTAGGGCATAACACATGCAAAAGAAAGGAGTTACCCAGGAGTGAGAACATGAGGAGGCAGAGATCACTGATGGTCCTTTTAGAGGCTGCCCACCTCATTAACTTAAACAAAATCCCTGGTGTGCCTGATATTTCAGAGCATATTACAACTTCAGATCTTCTCCATATAACCTGGAAGGATATAAAATGCTGTGAAATGTTTTGTTTTCCTTCTTTCCTGGCAAATCTAAAATTCCATCTGGGTTCAATAGAAATTAAGGACATTGAAAACTCCAAGGCAAATCTAGAAAGAGCCAAGGATATGGAAAATAAATGTGAGTATGTTTGGTACATCATTTTAATGTTAGAATGGTTTCCTAGTCTGAATATTGTTAAGCAAATTAGGTACAAGAAACATCTGGCTGGAGGAAAACAAGACACAAATTAACAGAATGAACAGAAGTTAGTGGAGTATATTTCATTTTAAACCGTTAAAGCAGTTTACTTACAAACACTATAAATGTGATCAAGTCTCAATCTGTGTAGGATAAATTAAGCCACTGCAAATTGATTCTTTATTGATTACTGAAATAAGAGAGAAGTTCCTGATTTTTAGACTTCATATCATCTTAAGACCCATTCAGTGCATGAAAGTTCCTTGAAGAAGTAGAATACTTGAGTATGAAGGCAGCAAGTTGAAGATTCTGGAGGAGACTGTTTAGAGTGACAGATTAGCTACTGTTGTGGCAGAGTATCTTTTCCAAAGAGGTACACGATAGTATTTTTCATTCTACACGGTCTTCTGCAATGTGACCATATCACTTCCTTATCAAGTGAACTTGTCACTTCCCTGTCAAGAAGTGGAGCCTATCTCTCTGCTCCCTTGAGTCTGCACAGGGCTTCTATGTGCTTCGACTGTTAGATCACGGTGCGAGTGATGCCATGCTAGTTCCGCTCATCACTCTCAACTGATGGAGCAGCTTCTGCCTCCTGCTTCTTGAAACTGAGCCATAAAAATGCCAACGACTCTCTTAGAGAGAGAACTACACGGAGACTCACTGGTTACCTTGTAAGTGAGTGAAGATGCTATCTTGGGCATCCTACTCAGTTGAACTTTTAGTTGACTCCAGCGCCAGCTGTTTTGTAATTGATTTTTTGTCTTCGAAATGACATGAGAAATCTCACACAGTCAACACAGAATCAAGAAAGATAATATTGTTTTGAGTCACTAAGTTTTAAGCTGGATTGTAAACAGCAATAGATCAATGGAACCCCATTATTTATATAAAGTCAGAATTTGAAATATACCTCTATGTTATGCATAGAATTTTCAGAAGGTTTACATATTAAATTACTTAGCTATGGATACCATTACTATGCATTTCAGAATATCTGTTAGTTGTCTATCTGTCTGTCTTTCTATCTGGATATAGATATAAATGTATACTCTATAGCTTAATCATAACACAATGCAACACACTGCCCTTGAGTCAGATCTGACTCATAGCAACCCCTCCTTGGGTTTCCGAGGCAGTATCACTATGGAAGTAGATTGCCCAACCTTCCTTCCGAGGAGTGGCTGGTGAGTTTGAACTGCCAGCCTTCTGGTTAGTCAAATGCCTTAGGCACCACACCACTAGAGCTCCTAGCTTATTCATAGTGCTATAAATTATAATGACTAGGATAGCAATCAATAGCAATTGCTCTATCAAAATATAAACATTGTGATACATTTGCATGTTTCCTTTCACCATTTTTCTTAGGTGGATTTTTAAAAAATTCACATTATATCTGTTTATATTTTGCCTCCTCCTTCCCACTTTACATGACATACTGAGAATTTTTATGGCATTAAATATTTTTTAAAATATAAGCATAATGGCTATATAAAATGTTTTTGTATGCATTTAATACACTTATCTAACTATCCCTTTAATATCATATGAGGTTTTTTCTAATATATTCAACATTTTACTTTTATAAGTAATATTACAAATTCTACATAAATATGTTGATTATTTCCTTAGAAGAGACTGCTAGCTAAAGGATTTGACCATTAGCACAGTTTGTTTTTTTTTTAATTGTATCATTCCACCATGCTGCTGAAGGCCAACCATGTAGAGCAGGTCTGCTCTCATCAGACTTTAGCCTGTTGTTGTTGTTGTTATGTGCTGTCGAGTCAGCCCCGACTCATAGCGACCCCTCCTTGGGTTTCCGAGGCGGTATCACTACGGAAGTAGGATTGCCCAACCTTCCTTCCGAGGAGTGGCTGGTGGGTTTGAACCGCCAGCCTTCTGGTTAGCAGTCAAGTGCCTTAGCCACTATGCTACCAGAGCTCCCGACTTTAGCCTAAAGATGGCAAATAGTTTCCATCTGAAGTGCCAGCATCGAATAATTAGTAGTGGTAACCTGGAACTCCTTGAGGAGAAGGACTAAAAGACCACCTCTGGATGCAGCAGCGATCTCTGCTAAGATAGATGAGTGATGCTTAACCTCAGTGAGGGACAGAAGAATGGAAGCACATGTGTTTTGTATCTGCCAACCCAACCTCAGCCAATACTGGGCTCGACTAGATAGTCATTAATTTTTGCCAACATGACATGCAAAAATAAAGTTTCCTGTTTTTGTTATAAAGCGTATTTCCATATTTATAAATGTGGTTGTACAGTTTTTTCTATGCTCAGTATCCGAGTTTATTCTTTTGTGAATTGCTTTTCCATTATCCTTTGTCCATATTTTCAATTGTCTTGCTAATATAACCTTAAAATAATGCTTTATATATAAGGATAATAAGATTTTGTTTCTACCATTTTCCAACTGGTCATTTGCCTTTTAATTTTGTTTATAGCACTTTATGATGAATAAAGGTATTAATTGTCATGTGGCCAAATGTATTAATATTTTTCTTTATTATTCCCTTGTTTGCAGGCTTATTTATTCCCTTGTTTGCAGGCTTAAAACAGTCTTCTCTATCCCATAATCTCAAATATTCATCTATATTCTCTTCTGGTTTATTTATAACTTAATTTCTTTGTATTTATCGTTTTATAAGTTAGAAATTTAACTAATATTTTTCTTAATAGTTAACCAAACATCCTAGCATGATTATTAAACAATCCTTATTTTTCCACTGATTTTTAATGTCATCTTTGTCATATACTAAATTTTTATCTATTTTGGAATCTGTTCCAGAAATTTCTATTCTTTTTCATTGACGTGTTTCCATATATTTGCATCAGATATATACTGTATCTTTATGTATTAATTTATCTACTTATTGAATTATTTTTATACTTTAACTGTAAACTTAATTTTTAATTTTTTTGTTCTTTCTTGAAGTGGAGGAAGTTGGGAAGCCTTAAGAGTACACTCATCTCTCTAATCCCCACCAGAGGTAATGGAATGTAACCAACAAACACCAACAAATGTATTACATGAATACCAAAATATGTCAGAATGGGTGTACACACACACACATGCACACCCCTGTCTCTGCTACAAAAACAAGAAAAAAATACTAAGCCCCTTGCTGTCGAGTCCACTCTGACTCATGGAGACCTCGGGGTGATACAAACACTTAATGCACTCGGCTGCTATCTGGAAGGTTGGATGTTCGAGTCTACCAGAGGCACCAAGGAAGAAAGCCCTGATGATCTACTTCCAAAAAATTAGCCATTGAAAACCCTATGGAGCAGAATTCTATTGTCACGCACATGGGGTTGCCATGTTGTTAGGGGACAGCTTTGGTCTGTCACACTAGAGCAATCGTTCTAACTCTGTATGCTAGAATAACTTGGAGAACTAAACAAAACTAAACAAATGAACATTGCAGAGATTTTAGGGTGGTGTCTACATATTGGCATTTTTTTAAGGACACTCAGTTGACTCTAATGTGCAACAAAAGTTAAGAACCTTTGGTCTAAGGGCTGGAGGACAGAAGTGTGGTTGATATGAGAGGATGACTTGCCTTAACTCCTCTCTAGGCCTTAGAGAGGTCTCTCTTTGCTTTGGCTTTCATTTTGTTGATTCATCTTCAGTGCATCTCTTTAAGCACATGAGCACATGGAAGAAATCATACTGCTTTTCATTTGGCTCCTGAGGAGAAGCATGCAGAAAAGAAAAATTCAGAAGATGAAGAGATTGTGAGAAACACAAGGGCATAAAATTTGTTTATTAGCCTTTTATGTGAAGAAAAGCCCACACAAAACTGAATTTTGTGGTATCAGGAAACCAAGGTTTAGAAGGAAATTTTAAGCTGGATTGAGATTTTAAACATTCAGGAGTAGCCTAAAATACAGGAAAGGACCTACAAAAAGACCTGAAAACCAGAGGTACCCACGAATGCTAATTTCCTTTTAAGAGCACAAAATATTTTATAGGGCAGAATCTTCATGGGTAGGTGATCAGGACTGATGATGGATTTTGTCCTCCAGAATGTGGGAAACTTACTTCAAGGAGGGCTTTGAACCGGTTCTTTCCAGTTCAACCCCTTGCTGATAATTTACATTTCTACCCTAGATATACTGAATCAAGACTGACCTTGCAGTAGCAGGCTGCCAGACCTGGTCTCCAAGGCACCTGTGAGTGGGTTTGAACTACCGGCCTTTCAGTTAGTAGTTGAGTGCTAAACCATTTGCACCACCCAGGTAGTTATAAGGATGTATGCAAATGCATTGCCGTCCACCTAATGGATCTCATTTTCTTCAGTTCTTTCAGCTGAGAAATGCTGAGCCTCTTCTTCCCTTTCTGTTTTCTAACTCCAGGTCTTCGCACATTTCATGGCGATACTTTGGTTTGTTCTCTTGAGCTGCCCTTTGAATCATCTGTTCAGCTCTTTTACTCCATTTCTTCCATTTGCTTTAGCTACTCTACATTCAAGGGAAAGTTTCAGAGTCTCTTCTGACATCCATTTTAGTCTTTTCTTTCTTTCCTGTCTTTTAAATGGCCTTTTGCTTTCTTCGTGGTGATATCCTTGATGTCATTCCACAACTTGTCTGGTGTTTGGTCATTAGCATTCAATGCATCAAGTCTGTTCTTGGTCTCTAAACTCAGGTTACATATAATGAAGGTCATATTTTGGCTTTCATGGACTTGTTTTAATTTTCGTCAGTTTCAACTTGAACTTGCATATCAGCAATTGGCAATCTCTTCCATAGTCAGCCCCAGGCCTTGTCCTAGTTGAAGATATGGAACTTCTCTATTGTGTCTTTCCACAGATGTAGTCAAATTGATTTCTGTGTATTCCATCCAGTGAGGTCTGTGTGTATTGTTGTTGCCGTTTATGTTGTTGAGAAAGGGTATTTGAAAGAAATAGGTGATTGGTCTTGCAAAATTCTATCAGGCAATATCTGGTAGCACTTCTATCATCGTATTTTCCAATTACTGATCCTTCTTTGTTTCCAACTCACATTCCAATCACCAGTAATTATCAATTGTGTATTGATTGCAAGTTTGATCAATTTCAGACTGCTGAAGTCAGTAGAATTCTTCATCTTTGACATTGGCACTGGTGGTTGGTATGTCAGTTTGAACAGCAGTCATATTAATTGTTTGTCCTTGTGGGCATAAGGATATTACACTATCACTGACAGCATTGCACTTCAGGACAGATCTTGTAAAGTTGTTTTTGAATGGGAGCCATACCTCTTCAATTTGTCATTTCCAGTAGAGTAGACAATATGATTTTCTCATTCAAAATGGCCAATACCAGTCCATTTTAGCTCCCTGATGCCTAGGTTATTGATCTTCAAGCATTCTGTTTTATTTTTTACAACTTCCAATTTTCCTAGATTCATACTTAGTACATTCCATGTTTTTATTATTAATGGGTCAATATTTACAGCTGTTTTTTCTTACTTTGAGTTGTACCACATCAACTAATGAAAGTCTTAAATGTTTTACTCCATCCACATCATTAAAGTTGACTCTACTTTGAGGAGGCAGCTTTTCCCCAGTCATATTTTAAATGCCTTCTAACCTGAGGGGCTCACCTCCAGACACTATATTAGACTATGTTCTGCTGCTATTCATAAGGTTTTCACCCGCTAATTTTTTTCCAAAGTAGATTGCCAAGTACTTCTTTCTAGTTTATCTTTATCTGGAAACTCCACTGAAACCCGTCCACCATGAGTTACCTTGTTTGTTGATATGTGAAATAGCAGTGGCATACTTCAAGCATCACAATTACATGCACACCACCACAAAATGATGCAGGCAGCATCAAAAGGAAATGGAAGGAATACACAGTCATCATATCAAAAAGAATCGGTCCATGTTCAACTATTTCAGAAAGTGGTGTGTGATCAAGGAATGATGCTGTTGAAGGAAGAAGTCCAAGATGCACTGAAAACATTGGCAAAAAACAAGATTGGAAGAGTTGACAGAATATCAATTGAAATGTTTCAACAAATAGATGCAGAACTGGAGGCAATCACTCATGTATGGAAAGAAATTTGGAAGACAGCTACCTGGCCAACTGACTGGAAGAGATCCATATTTGTACACTTTCCAAACAAACATTATTCAACAGCATTTGGAAATTATTGAATAATATCATTAATAACACACCCAAGCAAAATTATACTGAAGGTAATTTAAAAATGGTTGCATCAGTACATTGACAGGGAACTGCCAGAAATTCAACCCAGATTTAGAAGAGGACGTAGAACAAGGGATATCATTACTGATGCCAGGGGGATTTGGGTTGAAAACAAAGAATACCAGAAAGATGCTTACCTGTGTTTTATTGGTTACACAAAGGCATTCAACTGTGTGGATCATAACTAATGTAGATAACATTGCAAAGAATAGGAATTCCTTAATTCTTAATTGTGTTCGCACGTAACCTGTACATAGACCAAGAGGCAGCTGCTCAAACAGAACAAGGAATACTGTGTGGTTAAAAACAAGGAAAGGTGTGGTCTGGGTTGTATTCTTTCATGATTTTTATTCAATCTGTATGCTGAAAAAATAATCTGAGAAACTGGACTATGTGAAGAAGAATAGGATTATTGGAGGAAGACTCATTAAGAATCTAAGATATGCACATGACATGACTTTGCTTGCTGAAAGTGATGATGACTTGAAGCACTATCTGATGAAGATCAAAGACTATAGCTTTCAGTATGGATTATACTTCAACATAAAGAAAACAAAAATCTTTGCAACTGTACCTATAAGCAATGTCCTGAAAAGTGGAGAAAAGTTTGAAATTGTCAAGTATTTCATTTTGCTTGGATGTACAATCAACACCTATGGAAGCAGAAGTCAAGAAATCAAAGGATGTAGTGCATTAGACAAATCTGCTGCAAAAGACCTCTTCAAAATGTTAAAGAGCAAAGATGTCACTTTCAGGACTAAGGTGCACCTTCTCAAGACATGGTCTTTTCAATATCTCATATGCATGTAAAGCTGGACAATGAATAAGAAAGACCAAAGAAGAATTGATGCCTTTGAATTACAGTGCTGCTGAAGAATATTGAATATATCATGGACCATCAGAAGAATGAAAAAAATCTGTCTTGAAAGAGGTTCAGCTAGAGTGCCCCTCCTTGGAAGTGAGGATGGTGAGACTTAGTCTCATGTACTTTGAATGTTATCAGGAGGAACCTGTCCCTGAAGAATATCGTGCTTGGTCAAGTAAATGGTCAGTGACCAAGAGCAAGACCTTTAATGAGATGGATTTACATAGTGGCTGCAACAATGGATTCAAATGTAGCAACAATTATGAGGATGGCACATGACTGGCAGTGTTTCGTTCTGTTGTACATAGGATTGCTATGAGTTAGAATCAACTGGATAGCACCTAACAATAACAACAACAATCATCTCAAATCATCTCAAAGAGAAATAGACTAAGGAGAGCACAAAAAATCTATAAATAAATATCAAACAAATTGACAATAATGATAATGTTGATGCTGATCAAGCTGAGGTGCCACTTAGACATAGAATCAAGATAAATATACTAAATAAAACAAAAGACTGATTTTATGTTGTTAAAATTATGAAGTTATGTTGTTAACAAATCTTTATTCACGATGATTATATAACTACTATAAACATCTATGTATGAAATGTTAAATATCATAAAAAAATAAGGCAAACCCATTAGAAATGCAAGTATAAATTGTCAAAAATAATAACTGTACCAGAGTTTAAGTCTTGAACAGATGGACTAGATTAAAGTGGTCAAGGATTTAGAGCATTTGGATACTAAATTTAATAAGTATGATTTATAAGATAAGAGAATTTATATCTTACAAGTAACAGAACTTATTTTTTTTCCTAAAGTTTTGGTTCATTTTACAGTATGTCACATAAAGGGTCACAAGAAAATTTCAGTAAGAACAGAAGATGTGCAAGCCTATTCTATGACCTCAATAAAATAAACTAAAGGATTAATAAAAAATAGGTTAACAAAACAAACACTTGAAGTTAAAATAATAACATCAAGATAAATAAAGTATTCTTCTTAATAATTCTTGGGTCAAGGAGGAAAATAATACAATTATATGTTGTTTAGAAAATAGTAATGACAATTTTACACATGAGATTTAGATAATGCTATATCCAGTGAAAAATTATATCTTTTAAAGCTCTATTTAAAAATAGAATAAATGAAAATGAATATTCACCTGAAGTAACCAGTAAAAGAATTGATCAAGATAAAAGTATACATCAGTATATCAGCACTTGAAGGAATCTAAGCAGTGGTTCTTTAAAGAACATTATAAAATAGATAAAGTACTCACAAGAATAATCAAGAAGAAAAAAAACAAATTACCAATATGTAACACTGAAATGAACCTAAAGAACACCATAGATATGGAGGAGAAAGCAATAATTAAAAGTGAATGCCACATAAATCTGTATGCTAATAAATTTTAAAATCTAACTTTAAAATAAAGGCAATTTCCTAAGAAAATGTAAGTTACTAAAGCTTCCTTAATTATAAAACTTTGATACTAAATGGATAACCTTATAAGCATAATTAAATTCTACTGAATTTCATTTTTCAAATGAGAAAAATAAAATTGTTACAGCAGTACTGAAGAAGAACAAAGTAGAAAGTCTCACACTCCCAGATATCAAAACCTACTATACAGCCATAGTAATCAAAACAGCCTGGTATTGATATAATGACAGACACACATAGACCAGTAGAACAGAATTGAGAACCCAGAAAAAGATCCGTCAACCTATGGTCAGCTGGTCTTTGACAAAGGGCCAAAATCCATCAAATGGGGAAGAGCTAATTTCTTTAACAAATACTGCTGGAAAAACTGGATATCCATTTGCAGAAAAATGAAACAAGATCCATACCTCACACCATACACAAAAGCTAACTCCAGATGGATCAAAGACTTAAATGTGAAACCTAAAACTATAAAATTTATGAAAGGAAAAATAGGGGCCAACTTAGAGGCCCTAATTCATGGCATAAATAGACTATCAAGCATAACCCAAGATACACTGACAGCAGAAGATAAACTAGATGATTGGGACATTCTCAAAATTAAATTCTTATTGCATCAAAAGACTTCTCCAAAGAGTAAAAAGAGAACCTACAGAGTGGGGAAAAATATTCAGCAATGACATATCTGACAAGGGACTTGTCTCTAAAATTTATAGAAAACTCCAACACCTCAATGTTAAAAAGACAAACAATCCAATTAAAAAATGGGCAGAAGACCTGAATAGACACTTCACCAAAGAAGATATTCAGACAGTCAGTAAACACATGAAGAAATGCTCGTGATCATTAGCCATTAGTGAGATGAAAATAAAAACAACAATGGATACCATCTCACCCCAGCACTAATACCAAAGTTCAACAAGAACTTGTTATTTTATAACAAATGCTGGAGAGATTGGGACTCCCATACACTGCTGGTGGGACTGTGAAATGATACAACCACCATGGAAATTGGTATAGCAGTTCCTTAAAATGTTGGAAATGGAAATACCGTTTGATCTGGCAATCCCATTACTAGGCATATATTCTAAAGAAGTGAGAACCAGGACATGAATAGATATATGCACACCCATGTTCACTGTAGCACTATTCACAACAGCAAAGAGATGAAAACAACTTAAGTGCCCATCAACAGATGAATGGATAACCAAACTATGGTACATACACACAATGGAATATTATGCAACATTAAAGAATAATGTAGAATCCACAAAACCCTTCATAACATGGATGAACTTGGAGGACATTACGCTGAGTGAAATAAGCCTATCACAGAAGGACAAATATTGTATTAGTTCACTATTGTAAAAAGTCAAGGCAAGGTTTATATAAGGAAGGAAACTTTTTTGTCGGTTACCAGAGATGGGAGGGTAGGGGAGAGAAAATTGCTAGATAGGTAAGAGACAAGTATCGATTTGGGTGAAGGGAAAGGCAATATACTAAAAGCAAGTGACCAACGCAATGACGCTAAAGAAAAGGAAGACACAGAGAGGTGCACAAGAGGTACAGAAAACAAAAATAAACAGTTTTCTGTGCACAATGCTGCATTATCAGTAATAAAAAACATTCATCTGTGGGTAGACATAGGTAGACCGGCTGCATGATCAGTTAAGTCTAGGCAAAAGGGAATATACTTATGGCAATATACAAAATTGCCAGATGATATTTCTATATACATATTTGTATGTGCTGTAAGAATGCCCATATAAATAGAACTACAGGGGGACAAAGTTATAACAACTTGATAGCCACAGCCAACCACCCCAAGGGAGCAAGTTGTTGGACCTGTGGGCTCAGGATCATGGTCGCTGGGGACATCAAGCTCAACTGGCCTAACATACTACACAACAACATTGTTCCATATCCTACTTTGGTGAGCAGTGACTGGAATTCTAAAAGCTTGCAAGCAGCCATCTAGATGCAACAATTTTTCTCTCTTCATCTGTAGCAAAGAAGAATGAAGAAAACCAAAGACACATGGAAATAACTAGTCCAAGGGACTAGTGGACCATATGAACCTCAGGCTATATGACCTTGAGACCAGATGAACTAGATGGTGCCTACCACTGTCAACCACTTAGAAAGGGATCAGTGCAGGAGATACTGAATAGAGTGGGAGAAAAATGTGGAACAAAACTCAAAATCATAAAAAAAGACCAGGCTTACTGGTTTGATAGAGACTGGTGAAACCTGGGGATTATGGCCTCTAGTCACTCTTCAAGCCTGGAATTAAACTCAATCAATGGCTTCCAGCCAAACAATAGGCAGGTATATAAGATGGACATTTACACCAGGTAGATATGCTCCTTAGAATGAGCAATCACAGCAGATCAGAAAGGCAGTATCTGCACAGGGAGATGGCTCAGAGGACAGGAACGCATAGGAAAGGTCACAGGGAAAAGGTAACTACAGGGAGGAAGTGGAAAGAGAGCTGTTACATTGTGGGGATTGCAGTTAATGTCATGAAACAACATGTGTATGAACTGCTGTATAGAAAATGAATTTGCTCTGTAAACTTTCCCCAAAATCACACTAAGTAAAAATAATAATAAAGGTTTCAGTGTAATAAAGTAAGTACATTCCACCCTGTCTTTCCCTCTGAATGCAGCTGTGAAACCTGCACAGCCTACATGGAGCCAACTAGCTGAGGGCCCTGACAGTAAACAACAGTAAGTGCCTTGCAGAAAAAGATCAGAAATCGAAGTAGCACTGAAGCAGCAGTGAGTGGTGCAAATGGTGTGGGCTCAGCTGCTAAATGAAAGGTTGGCAGTTCAAACCCAACCAGTGACACCTCGGAAGAAAGGCCTGGCAATCTGCTGTTGTAAAGATTACAGGCAAGAAAACTCCACGGACCAGCACTGCTCTGTACGACACGGGATCGCCATGAGTCAGAGACAACTCAACAGCAGCAGGTGTGGGGTGTGTTCAGTTTTCATATGGCTTCTGTTCCTCATCTGTACAAATGAGACAAATGTTATATTAATTTCAGAGGGTGTTAGATAGGATTCAATAAGATAAAGCACAAAAAATTATATGCATTTAATAATTGTGCCTAAGGCACTTGACTACTAACCAGAAGACTGGTGGTTCAAGTCCACCAGCCACTCCTCGGGAGGTAGGTTGGGCAATCTACTTCCATAGTGATACCACCTTGGAAACCCAAGGAGGGGTTCCTATGAGTTGGGTCCGATGCGACAGCACATAACAACAACAACAACAATTTTAATTTTTTATCTATGTATAATATAACAACTAGATTTACAATATTTATTTACATTTATTAATTTTGAATTGTTTTTAATATCCATTGCGAGGGATATACACCACATACGTTGTTGTTGTTGTTATGTATCATTGAGTTGGACCCTATTCATAGCAACCCCTCCTTGGGTTTCCAGGGTGGTGTATTTCCTAGCATTCTTATGTGGAAGGAAAATCTTTGTTAAGTTCACAACAGAAATATACTCTTATAAAATATAAGATATTCTTATATTCTTATAAAGATATTCTTAAAAAGACAGTCACAAGAGGGCATAGCCCTCCCATCCCCACTGCCTGTCACTGTGATTCACTAACACTGTGTTACAGATTTAAAAACAAAACACTATTCTCAGTGTAACACAACACTCCAAATCTGTGTGGTGCTCACAGGTTGCACTCGATTTCTGGACAGCCGGGGGGGCCACTAGAAAAAGGGCACCGACAGCTGATATGGATTGCTCCACAGACATCATGTTCTTCCAGGTTGAGCCTGAACACACGTTAGAAAATGGAAAGTAGCTTTAGTTACTTACAAGAATCAGACAGCATACAAGCAGAAAGTTCCATAATGAACAGTCCCCCCTCAAAAGTTGTCTGGGCAGAGATGACAACTCTTCCTTGCACACCCCACTTTATGCCCTGGGTGAGGGCTGCCCATCTCCTCCTAGACAGGCAGGTCCACTTAGGTGGACTGTAAGCTTATGCTCTCTGTGCCCCACCAATGCCATAGCTGAGCAGACTCAGAAAGCTTCCTCTCCCAGCTGTGTTATGCTGGGAGCTGAAGTAACTAATTGTATCTTTTTAACACTGCTTGAAACATCAGGCTGCAGTGGTGGGGGTGGGTTCTTCTAAGGCCTGAAGGTGCCAGCAAGGCAAGGAAAGGAGCAAACCATGGCGGTCTGGCTTTTCTGAAGGACTCACACTCAGCATGCATTTTTTCTTGCCTGTGCCTTCATTCGTTTATATGTGTGTGTGTGTGTATATATATATATATATATATATATACACACACATACATACATATATACAAATCCACTGCCTTGGAGTCAATCCTGACTCATAGCAGTCCCCATAGGTTACCCAAGGCCATAAATCTTTATGGAAACTGACTGCCTCATCTTTCTCCCTCGAAGCAGCTGGTAGGTTTTAACTGCTGACTTTTTGGTTAGCAGCCAAATGCTTTAACCACTACACAACAAACAACAACAACAACAAACTTTCTGCCATTGAGTCGATTCCAACTCATAGCGACCCCCATTGGGTTTCTGAGGCTGTAAGTCTTTATGGAAGTAGATAGCCCCATCATCCTTCCATGAAGCAGCTGGTGGGTTTGAGCCACTGACCTGGTTGGCAGCCAGATACCTTATCCACTATGGCACCAGAGCTCCTAATATGTATAAAATATTGTGTATCTATATATATCTATATATATGTATATATATCTATATATATAATATATACCAAAAAACCAAACTCACTGCCATTGAGTTGGATCTGACTCATAGCAACCCCTCCTTGGGTTTCCGAGGCAGTATCTCTATGGAAGTACATTGCCTAGTCTTCCTTCCGAGGAGTGGCTGGTGGGTTTGAACTACCAGCCTTCAGGTTAGCAGTCAAATGCCTTAGACACTATGCCACCAGAGCTCCCAATATGTATGATGCATATAATATATAATATATAATAAATATATACTTTATTTTTGCTGTTGATGTTGACATGTACAATGCAATGACATTGATTACTGCTTGATTCTGATATCCCAGAATGATCTTTTCCTGCTCCACTCTGTTTCCTCCCTCGGTCTCCCTTTCGTCTCTCCTGTCTTTACACAATATCTGATTTAATGCAGAAAGGTGATTGCAATGAAGGAAGGGGTGAAGGTGGGTGTCCTCTTAGCACAGATCTCAGTGGGCACACAGGGAGTGAGGTCCAGTTTCTGGACTCTGAATCAGGGTTTAGGTGGTGAGAAAAATATTCCCCCAACAAGTTTCCTGGGGATGAAGCCAGAATAGGTTTTCCTCAGTTCCCTTCCATACTGTCATTTTGGTGCCTTTAGGTTGCTTCCCAGAGTCCCAGGTAATGCAAATGGTAATGTGCTCAGCTGCGAACCAAAAGGTTGGAGGTTTGAATCCATGCAGAAGGATGGAAGAAAGACCCAGTTCTCTCCTGAAAATTCAGCCACAGAAAATCCTGTGGAGCACATTTCTGCTTTGACACACATGGCGTCATCTTGAATTGGGATGAACTCGGTAGCAACCGGTTGGTTGGTTGGTTGGTTGGTTGGTAGGTTTCTTCTCAAACTTAAGTTTGGGGCATAGTGTGTTTCTATCATGTTTTGTGTTGATTATTTCAGTATAGCTTTCTCAACCTTGGCACTACAGACATCTCAGATCGAATAATTCTTTGTTGTAGGGGACCACCCAGTGTACTGTAGATTGTCAACATTCCTGGCCCCCATCTGCTAGGGGCCATAAATATCTCCCTCCCCAAGCTGTAATGAGCAAATATGGCTGCAGACACTGCCAGGTGTCAACTGAGGAGAGGCAAAATCACTCCCAGGTGACAAGCACTGCTTTAAGTCTGAAAGTGTAATAAGGCAGAGAGCACCTACTAGTGTGGCCAGAACTGAAGCAGCAGTTTGAGTGATAATTTTCCTGTTCTCTGGCCATGAGGGTCACAAAGACAGATCTAACTACTCAGCCCATTGGAAGCACACAATGTCAGAGCAGTTGGGCCTTGTGCTGTCAACCCTAAGGCATGTAACAGAACTGTCCAGGGGCTTTGAAGACACCTAGGGCCATGGCTGCTATCTCAAAATATTATTTACTCTCACCGCTACTTTGAAAATAAGGCATTTGTGAGAACAGTGGGTAAATTGTGTTATTTAATGTGATCAGTAAGAAGAACATGTAAAAAAAAAAAAAGTAAAAAGTAATGAAATACTATAACACAAAGTTTGTTTTTTAAAGTATTTTGATTACTGTGTTTTAACATAATAGTGTGGTTTTTGTGTCAAGGAGGACAAAGATTCTAAGAATTCTGACATGAAAATGTGGAAAAGAAGAATTTAATCTAAGCCCCCCCAGCTGCTCAATTACAAACTCCTGCTAGAATCAAAAATTGTTACATAATTCAGCAAGGTTATACATAAATGTATCAGGAGTTAGGTAAATGTGATTATCCCAAACTAAAGATGAGTTAGTCGTTGGGGCAGTGCTTTCCCATAGGAATCTTCTAAATTTTAGGGTAGGCTAAGCTTCCTAGAGTCTTCACTTTGCTTTGCTTTTGAACTCAACTGTCTTCCCATTGCCATGTGACTCATGATAATTATTTGCGCTGTTCACCAAATGCATTTAACATCTAGCTTTCTGCTCTTTGAGCATATGGGAGGATTATACTTCCCTATTTCTCTTGGAGGAGCTCCAGAGTAGCAGTGGCTGAGGAATTCGTCTGCTAACCAAAAGTGCGTGGTTCAAACCCACTGGGAAAAAGATGTGGCTGCCTGCTTCGGTAAAGATTATAGCCTTTGAAGCCCTATGGGGCGGTTCTACCCTGTCCCAAAAGGTTGGCATAAGTTGGGATTGACTGAATGGCACTGGGTTTGTTTGGGGGTTTATTTCCCTTGGGGTTAGACATGTCCACGTTACTTGCTCCAACCAATGAAGTGGGCCACAAGGGTTGTGTGTCACTTTTGGGGGGACACTTTAAGAGTCAGTATAGAATCCATCACATCCCCTTTCCATGCAACAGCATTCGTGGAAGTGCGCATCAAGATGGTAGACTCCACAGGTTTGTTGTTGTTAGGTGCCTTTGAGTCAATTCCGACTCATCACAACTTCATGTACACTGTCAGTCCTATGGTATCCTCACAATCCTTAAGCCCATCATTGCAGCCACTCTGTCAATCCATCTTGTTGAGTGACTTCCCCTTTATCTCTGACCTACCACTTTACCAAACATGATTTCCTTCTTCAGGGACTGGTCCCTTCTGACCAAAGCAGGTGAGATGAAGTCTGACCATTCTCACTTCTAAGGAGCATTCTGGCTGCACTTTTTTCCAGGATAGATTTGTTTGCTCTTCTGGCAGTCTGTGAAATTTTCAGTATTCTTCGTCAATACCACAATCCAAAAGCATCAGTTCTTCTTCGGTCATCTTTATTCATTGTCCAGCTTTCACATACATATGAGATGATTGAAAATGACACAGCTTGGGTTAGGCACACCTTAGTCTTCAAGTGACATCTATGCTCTTCAACACTTTAAAGAGGTCTCTTGCAGCAGATTTGCCCAGTGCAATAGATTTAGGTTTGAATTTAAGGGTTCAAGGTTAAGTTGAAATGGATGTGACAGAAAAATTTTAAATAAAAGAGGTAGGTAGGCAATCTGGGATGATTACGCTGGCTGTGTTCCATAAAGTCTACAGGGACCCCAGCTCCTTCCAGCTCATTTCTCATGCAGCCCTTCATTGTGACCACTATTCGAATGGTCCGAGATGACTGCTAGAGTTCTGCCACCATATTCGTATTCCAAGTTGAAAGATGAAACAAGCGTTGGAGAGACAACAGATCAGCTCTATCCTTGCTCTTTCCCCAGTTATGTGAGCCAAGAAATCCCATTTTGGTAAATGAAGAGAAGCTGGGTACCTGTTGCTTACGACCAAAGATTCCGAAAGCAATTGCCTCCTCCCTGAGTTGTGGGGAACACAAGAGGTCATGAATGTAGTAGTTGTCATGGTGCCTGGCACATAAAGGCCCTGAAATGTTCACTCTTAAAAGTGTTTTAAATACACAGAGTCAATGGAATTTGGAAAACTTGCTCTTTTCTTAAGTTTCAGCTCAAATGAAGTCTTGCTTATTCCCCAGGATGATCTTCCTCCTTGCCTGTCTTCTCCATTCTTGCAACCATCTGACTGCTGTGTGATTGTTTACAAAGCTGTCTTCTCTTCTGATTTCCTTGGAGCCTGTGGATGACTGGAACTGAGTCTTATTCATCTTAAATCCTCAGTATCTAACATACTTCCTGGCATATCATAGATGCTCAATAAATTTTAATAGAAAAATAAGAGTTTGGAGAGCATTCATGACTAATGGCAATGATACTGGCAACCAACATTTATTGAGTACTTGCTATGTTCTAAGTACTGTCCTAAGATCTCTACTTTTTATTATTACTATTATTTAGTCCTTACAATAACCCTTCATTTGTTATTATCACTATTCCATTTTATATAAGAGCAAACTGATATTAAGGTCATGCCATTAGTAAATGGTGGAGCCAAGATTTCAAGCAGCCAAACTGACTCCAGAGCCCTAACGTTTTAGCTAATACACTGTCCTACATCTCACTGAAGGCACTCTATTAAATGGAGACAGAGTTAAGTCATCAGATCTAGAGACAGAGAAAACTTTGAGATCAATAAATTCCATCATGAAATAGACGAAGACACTGAAGCCAAGGATAGAAAGTGACTTGGTTTGGGTGGTTTCTACAACTGCAGAAGCATGTTTCAGGGATCCTGTCTCCTAGCTGGAATTTTTTAATTGGGAGAAGCTGTCTTACACGCAAAATGTGCTCCTTCTTTGCACTTAGATCATCTCTTTGAGGTCTTGCTTTGGCCAAGACCATTCCAAGAGAGCAACTTGGGTTTCGAACTAGCTAGATGCCAGCTTACACTCAAAGCTAGGGAAACGATAGATGTGGGCTTCCTCAGCTGAAATGGACCATGAGACTACGGAGGAGGACCAAGGATGGAGGAACCTTACTCATTCTTCGGATTTCATCATTCAAGTCCTGAAGGAAGCCTTTCCAGAGCTCCCCAAAGTCAAGTTTCTCTACCATACCTCTCCTTAAGAGCCCTCACCATGGGCAGCTGCAGTTATATATTTATTTGTGTGACTATTTGGTTAATGGCCATCTCACTTGTTACACTGTAAGTTCCTAGGAACCCTGGTGGTGCAGTGGTTAAGCTCTTGGTTGCTCACTGAACGGTCCTCGGTTTCCTCTCCTGGAAAAAAAAAAAAAAAAAATCCTGGCCGTCTGCTTCTGTAAAGACTACAGCCTTGAACCCTATCAGACAGATCCGCTTTGTCCTGCGGATTCGCTGGGCGTCAGAATCAACTGGATGGCACAAGAAGTTCCTCGAGGACAGGGTCCATGTCAATTCTTCTTTCTCCTTGTATTCCTGGTGCCTAGCATACATACTATCACTCATTGGTCACTCAAAAGATATTTTATTAAAAAATTTTTATTGAATGAAATAAGTGATGAATAAATAAATGTATGAATGACAAGTAACCCCTATGTTTGGGCAGATGCAACCCCTTTATGAAGTGGTCTGAGAGGACCATCATTTGTCACACACTCACGCCCACACACTCCCACACACTCATCAGAAATCCCCACCAATCATTTCAAATCAGCATCTATTTGGTACCGGCTTGGGGCACTGTAGGGGGAAAAAGAGACCCAAAAGGTGGGCAAGCAGTTTCAGAAGGATGCTTTCAAGTCCCTAGCCAGTCTGCATGTGTGTTTTCCTCTGCGAAGTGTTTCCAATTACTGTGGCACTCTCGGTATCTGGCTCCATCTCCCGTGAATTCCTCTGCAGCTCCTGCCAGACATATGGGATCAATCAGGGCCTCGGCGCTGGTGCGCTTGCTGCGGGAACGTTGACAGCCTGACAGACGCGGGGCTCTGGTGTCATGGAATCTCCGAGTCTTTGGCTTGATCCCGAGCGGAGAATGAGAGGGGGAGGAGAGAGATAGAGGCAGAGATAGAGAGAGGAGAGGGGAGAGGGCGAGACAGAAGGAGCAGGGAGGGAGGGAGCCAAGGAGAGACGCGGGAGATTTTTCTTGACTGCCCCCTTTCCTTCAAACATTTTATAGGCTTCAGGGCGAGAGAAGAGGAGGAGGAGGAGAGAGGGAGGAAAAAAAAGGCCAGAGCGAGAGGGGCAGAGGGAGCCCGCCGGTGCCTCCCGCGCCCGGAGCTGCTGGGAGTGCGGACTGTGTGCCCAGAGTCAGATGAAAGGACGCTGAAGCTGCCGGCCGCTGCCTCCGCGCACGCCCCTCTGCGAGCCGGGCCGCCGCCTGCGCTCCGGGCGGCCGCTCCGTCTCCGGCGCAATGTGGCCGCGCCTGGCCTTTTGTTGCTGGGGTCTGGCGCTCGTTTCGGGCTGGACGACCTTTCAGCAGATGGCCCCGTCGCGCAATTTCAGCTTCCGCCTCTTCCCCGAGGCCGCGCCCGGGGGCCCCGGGAGGCTGCCCGCGCCGCCCGCGCCCGGCGAGGACGCGGCGGAGAGCAAAGTGGAGCGGCTGGGCCAGACGTTCCGGCGGCGCGTGCGGCAGCTACGGGAGCTGAGCGAACGCCTGGAGCTCGTCTTCCTGGTGGACGAGTCGTCCAGCGTGGGCCAAGCCAACTTCCTCAGCGAGCTCAGGTTCGTCCGCAAGCTGCTGTCCGACTTCCCCGTGGTGCCCACGGCCACGCGCGTGGCCGTCGTGACCTTCTCGTCCAAGAACAACGTGGTGCCGCGCGTCGACTACATCTCCGCCCGCCGCGCGCACCAGCACAAGTGCGCCCTGCTCAGCCGCGAGATCCCGGCCATCACCTACCGCGGCGGCGGCACCTACACCAAGGGCGCCTTCCAGCAAGCCGCGGTAAGGCGCCTCCTTCCAGGGCCCGACCCTCGCGCCCCAGGCCCTCTCCACCCACCACTGCCTGCCCCTCTCTCGCCCGAGGTTCAGCCTGCGGCAAGGCTTGGCATCTCCAAGCCAAGAGTCCCCGTCGACAAAACCAGTCTCACCTATTGACCCTAGGGGGTCCGATGGGGTAATGAATTTTCAACACTTAAAAGTCAGACTCCATCTGAATCTGCTTCTAAGAGCCTATGAGGAATAGGTCCTTAAGGCGCTATCCACTCTCCCGGTTCAGACTTAGAGGAACCCGGGGCGGAGTACCCAATAAGCAAGGTAGGCACGGGTTTACTTGTGCTTACTTAGCAGTATGTAGTGCACAGTTTCACGGTATGGGTTAGAATGTAAACACAAAGAAGTCCGTGCTTATCTTGCTCATTGGATACTCCGTCGCTGTCAGGGATTGTAAATTTGAGAAAAGGCTTTGGTTCTGTAGGAAGATGCTATGGGGTTGGGAGAACGCAGATATCAAGGATACCTGGAAGCACAATCTCTGATGCGGGGAAAAATGTGAAGTTGTTGCTACAGATTAGGAGATAAACACAAGTAAACCCCTGCTTACTTTGTGTATTGCGTAATCGGACGCTGGAATGAACCATGGCCAAGCTGGAACAGGTAAGTTTATGAAGTGTTTCCAATGGTAGGACGCAGAGTGACCGGAATGTTTCCCTGATTCCTTTTTACATTATTTTATCCTTTCGGTAGAAGGCGCATGCCCTTTCTATTTTTACTCCGATTTCTTTATAAGCTTGTTCACATCTGGAAGTCACTTTTACATGATGGACTTACTGAAAATGTAATTCTTTCTGATTACAAAGTATTACTTACTCAGTAGAAGAAAATTTGGAACATACAGTTCCTGACAAAGACCAGGAAGCGGATAGATATTCATGGAATTGTCTCAGGCCGAGTTCCAGAATAACGACTAGATAGTCAGCTGTATCTCAGAGAGAAATTTAATAAGAGGATAGTAACCTTGCAAAGTGGAGACACACCAGGCCAGAGGCAATGCCACGTGTGTTTCCTCAGGCCTTAGAGGCTAGGAGTTTATATAGTAGTTTTTAAGGATGTGGTGTAAGTGATTTCAAAAGACCTTGTGCAGGGAGGTATTCGTAAAATCCTGACGCTTTTGTGAGAGTCTGGAAATGGAACAAGGCTGTGATAAATTCCTAGTGATAAGCCTCAGCTTCTGAAGGCTGGGTGCATGGGCTGTGTCTGTCTAGGACAGAGCCGGTGTATTTCAGCACGGACGCCCGGACTACTTTTGTGCAGGTGTATTCTGCTCTTTGCTCTTGGTTGGAGTCTTGCTCTCTCCTCTTGGATGGTTCATCTTAGTTCATCAGATGGTAAAGGAGGGCAGGGGTGCACAGGTTCCAAAACTGGTTGACCCTGACCACAGGTGTGGGCTAAAAAACACCTCAAGAATGGCCTGTTTTCAGGAGATGCCATCTAAGCAGTGAATTTATATTTGGCAGTGTCCCTTCCTTAGTCTCAGGAGCTGAGGAATGTGATTGCCCTGTCCTGTGAGCTGTTCCTGTCTCTTGGTTTTATGATCTTAGGAATGTGGTTGAAGGGGCGGGATTCTTATCTGATTGTGGCTACAAGTAGTAGAATAAGGCAGTGTTTCAATTGAACACGATTAATATGGAACTCAGATTATGAAATTAGAACACATATTCATCTCCCAGAAATTCTAATCTATCTATACTATTATAGAATGAATGAAACAAAAATCAAGAGGAAAAGAAAACAAGCAAACAAACTCTGTAATCCCCAAACCTCTACTGGTCAATTGATTCCAACAGAGTGACTGCTCCATAGGGTTTCCAAGGCTGTTAACCTTTATATGAGGACTCTTTCTCCCAAGGAGTGGCTAATGGGCTCAAACTGCCAATCTTTTTTTGTTTCGAGCTGAGTGCTTTAACCGCTGTGCTGCCAAGCCTCTTGTTCTATACTCCCACCACTGCTTACATATTGCTGGACATTTGTCCAGTATGCACGTCCCTGAATACTTGTAGCCAAATTGGTATCTTACTGTTTTGTAACCTGCATTTTCTGAGGTGGTATCTCTAGGAAGGGAGCTCTGGTAGCATAGTGGCTAAGGCACTTGACTGCTAACCAGAAGGCTGGCGGTTCAAACCCACCAGCCACTCCTCGGAAGGAAGATGGGGCAATCTACTTCCGTAGTGATACTGCCTCGGAAACCCAAGGAGGGGTCGCTATGAGTCGGGTCCGACTAGACGGCACATAACAACAACAACAACAACAACATCTCTAGGAAGTAGATTGCCCAATCCTCCTCGGAAGGAAGATTGGGCAATCTACTCCCATAGAGATGCCGCCCCTGAAACCCAAGGAGGGGTCGCTATGTGTCGACTCGACTCGACAGCATTGAGTTTGGTTTTTTATATATCATGATTAAAATTTTCTACAGTAACTGCACAGTATTCTATTGCACACAAGCACCACAATTTCTTTGACTAATCACCTATTGTTAGGCACTTAGGTTCTTTATTAACTAAGTTAGTTAACACAAATATGTGTGGAACCTACTGGTTACTTCCTTAGGAAGAATTTCTATTAAAATGTCTGGATTAAAGGATATAAGCATTTGTAAACTACTTGATACATATTGCCCAATTCTCTCTTAGAGGGTTGTGTATATTTACATTCTTACTAGCAGAGTGTCAGAGCAGTAAGTTTGTCACTTGCTCACCAATATTGTGTACTATTATTTTAAGTTATCTTTGCCAGTTAGATAGATGAATACCAGCTGCAGCCAAGTCAGCTCCAAGTCACAGCGACCCCTGGTGTATCAGAGTGGAACTGTGCTCCATAGGATTTCCAATGGCTCATTTTTCAGAAACATTGTCAGACCTTTCTTCCCAGGTCTCTAGGATGAACTCAAATCCCCATCCTTTTGGTTAGCAGCCAAGTTCATTAACTGCACCAATCGGGGACTATATTAGATGAATATAAGTGTCTATTTAACAATTTCCATTTAATTTATATATATATATATATATATATATATATATATATATATATATATATATATATATATATAATGAACATATCATGAACATTTTTCAACACATGTACTGGGCATTTATTTACGTTTTCCTTTGATGATTTATTTTTATTTTGCAAATAAAGTACATTTTTTTCTTTATGATTTGCAAAAGCTCTTTACATAAGTAAGGATGGTAACCCTTTTTTTGCATATGCTGCTACTGTTTTTCCATTTCACTATCTTTTCCTTCTGTTTATTGAAGTGTTGTTAGAAGGCTTAGTTTAGTTTTTATGTATCAAATTTCAAACTTTGAACGTAAGACTTGGTATTTGCTTATGAGCTTATGATTTCCCTCACATCCCCCAAGTCAGAAAGTAGTATTGTATTTAACAATTTACTCCATCTGGAACTTATTTTAATGTATGGTGTGATGAAGAGGTCTAATTTTATTTTTCAACAAATAGGTTAACCAGGCTTCCCAGCATCATTTGCTTAATGGCCATCTATCCTTTTCCAACTTAATTCTATGTTGCTTATATCACATATTCCAAATGGAACCAGCCAGGATTTTTATTTCAATATAGAAACACTGAATTAATTTGGGAAATAGTGTGCATTTTTATAATGATTGGTCTTCCAGTTCAGAAGTATACCAAATACCAAACCCACTGCCATCAAGTTGATTCCGACTAATAGTAACCCCCATTAGTTTCTAAAGTTGTAAATCTTTATAGGAGCAGACTGCCTCATCTTTCTTACGTGGAACAGCTAATGGATTCAAACCACCAACCTTACCCTAACCACTATACACCAGAGCTCCTTAGTAAACGTCCTTTCTATATCTTTCAGTAAAGTTATAGGTTTTTAGAAATTAAGTCCTATGTATATT
Organism: Orycteropus afer afer; assembly: GCF_000298275.1. Lineage (NCBI taxonomy): Eukaryota > Metazoa > Chordata > Mammalia > Tubulidentata > Orycteropodidae > Orycteropus > Orycteropus afer. Next base: position 16,678,847 of record NW_006921624.1, read on the forward strand.
TTTCAAATTTAGACTTAAATATATTCTATTCAACATTATTATCATCAATGGGATCTTTTTTTTTTTTTTATTGTGATTTGGGTGAAAATTTACAGAGCAAATACACTTTCCATATAGCGGTTCACATACACTACACAGCATTGATCACAATTTATCACAATGCAACATCTCCCCTCCCACTTCCTCCCAATAGTTACCTCTTCCCTGTGTCCATCCCTCCATGCATTCCTGCCCCCTGAGCTGTCTCCCTGTGCATAAGCAACCCTTCTTTCTCTCATGCTTGTTCTCTCCAAGGAGTGTATCTACTTCAGGCAAATGTTCAACTCATATGCCTGTCTATTGTTTGGCTGGAAGCCACAGGCGTGCGTTCAACTCCAGACCTGAAGGGCAGCTAGGGACCATAGTCTCAGTGGTTCTCAGTGAGATCTTTTAAAGTTCTAAACAATTATTTTGATGTACAGAAATGTTACTGATTTTTTTAATATGCCTTTTGTGGAACTCTGGTGGTTCAGTGGGTAAGGCATTTGGCCAATAACCACAAGGTTGGTTGTTCAAACCCACAAGCTGCTCCTTGGGAGAGAGATGAAGCAATCTACTTCTGTAAAGATTTACAGCCTTGGAAATCCAATGGGGGTCACTAGACTTGGAATCAACTTGAAGGCAGTGGGTTTGGTTTGGTTTTAGTTTTGTGGCTAGATTCTTATTGAAGTGTATTTGAATCCTTTTTTCCCTTTCTTTTCTCTTTTTAAAAATTTACTGGTAATTTTACTGGTAATAACTGTTTATTATAGAAAATAAAATAATAAGAAAAAATTTTCCTGCAGCTACACTGTAACATTTTGGTGCATACCTTCCTTGACTTTTTGCAGTTGTCTAGGTAATAGGTGTGTTTTTGTACATGTACCTATATTGTGCATAAATAGTATTTACCCTCCAAAAAGGGGTTATATTATACATTCTCTTTTGTTGTCTCACTTTCTATTCCACTATGTTTTGTAGTCTTCTTTACATGATAAGGAATACATTTCTACTTTATTATTTTGTCATGGTCACCCAGTGTTCCACTGTAGGATGAACATTTATTTCATCTTGCAAACACCTATAACTTAGATACTTAAGCTGTTCCAAACAGCACTGTCTGACTAAATCTTTGCCTGTATCTCTAATGTGTTGTTGTTATGTGCCATTGAGTCGGACCCGACTCATAGCGACCCCTCCTTGGGTTTCCGAGGTGGTATCACTATGGAAGTAGATTGCCCAACCTTCCTTCTGAGGAGTGGCTGGTGGATTTGAACTGCCAGCCTTCTGGTTAGCAGTCAAGTGCCTTAGGCACTATGCTACCAGAGCTCCCATATCTCTCCCTAATAAAAACTCTTGAAAGTGGCATTGTTGGATCAAAAAGTATACATATTTTTTAAGGTCTATGAAACATGTGCCAAGTTGCTCTGCAGAAAACTGTTACCCAATTGCACTCCCAAATGCAATGCTTGGGTCCATGTACCTTGGCCAACACTGGCTATTGTTATTTGAACATCTCCTCCCAATTGGATATGTGGAAAATGGAGTCCCATTTAAAATTTCAGTTTGTTACTAATGAGGCTGAATTTTTTTTTTTTTTTCATGTTTTATTGGCCATATGAAGGACTTCTTTTCTGTGTCCCCATTAAAATATTTTGGAACTATTATTCATTTTTTTCTTTGGAGTGGTTCTTTTTCTTACTGATTTGAAAACTGTCTTTACATATTAATGATTTTAAGTCTCAGCTTCCAAGTATGCAGCAAATATTTTTTCTTCAGTGCTTCACTTGCCTTTTAGTTTTGTCTATGACAAGATTATCTGTGATTTTCTTAATCTAGTGCATCTATATTTTTCACTTGTGCATTTTCCCTTTGCTTATGAAGTCATCAAGTCTTTTATATTTGAAATATTAAACAACTAATTAAGGTCCCTGTCTGTTTATTGTAAGGAGCTCTGGTAGTAGAGTGGTTAAAGCATTTGGCTGTTAACCAGAAGGTCAGCAGTTTAAACCCACCAGCCACTCCACAAGAGAAAGATGGGGCAGTCTACTTCCATGAAGATTTACAGCCTTGGAAACCCTATAGGGTAGTTCTACTCGGTCCCATAGGGTAACTATGAGTCAGAATCGCCTTGATGGCAGTGGGTTTGGTTTTCTGAGGGTCTGTTTATTGAAGCATTTGCAGTGGGGTTCACTTTTGCAGACCCAGATCTCTGTTGGCCTGGCCTTCACTCCCGGTCTTCATGAGAGCCCAGTGGCTGCCCTCATTCCTGATACCACTACCCACGCCATCAGAGAAGAACGCCACTCCCTCAGGGAAAACGTGCCTTACGCCAGCTCCACTGTTTAGTTTGGCCGGGCTCGCCTAGTGCCTCTGCACACTGTTGATCCGAAACAGTGAGCTGGGTAATGAGTCCAGGATACACCGCTCTCCTTTAGACCTGTTCCTGTCTTCAGCTTTCCCCTTCCAAACACTACATCCTGTCTTGGAAAGTAGAATTGCCAGCAAGGTTTCCAGTGTCTTTTTTTAGTCTGGATCCATTTGTAACCTACCGAGCAGAGATTTTGCAAAAGTTTGTATTAACTAAACTTCCCGTTGACTTTATTTTCCTGTCCTCTTTTTGGTTGGGTTATGGGAAGGTGCAGGAGAGAGTCAGTCAGCTGGACTCACTCCCTGCCTAACCTGCAAACCTCCATGTCTTTATTGTAACTTTTCCAAGTCTCTGATGAGATCTGTAGGCATAATTAAAATAGAATATTTGGAGAAAATGAATAGATAATGAGCAAGATTTAGAAATGACATCAGTGGGGGTTTGAATATGAATTTTTGCGTAGCGATCACACAGGCGTGTTTCATCACAGAATTTGTTTGAAAATGGTAAGCTATGTTGTTTGGGTCTTGGTATGAAACATACTTTCCATCATAGAAATCATATAGTTCATCACATTCCACGTGTACCCAGAATGGTACTGTTTCCACTGATTGTGATCTGGCACTTATGTGAACTTGAACATCACAGGGAAATTCTGAGGTTGTTAAACCCTTTCTCTGGAAAATTAGTATTTCAAATCTTTGACATTTGAAACTGAATGCCTATACAACTATAAAACCAGACACCAAAGCCCCTGCCAGAAAGCTGATTGTGACTTGTGGCGACCTCATGAGTTTCAGAGTAGAACCGTGCTCCATAGAGTTTTTGATGGTTGTAATCAGACAGGAGTTGTATTCCAGGCCTTTCCCCCATGGCACTTCTTGGTGCATTTGAGCCACCAGTCTTTTGAACCACCCACAGACTCTTGCCTATACAACTATAAACCAAAAAACCCATTGCTGTTAAGTCAATTCCAACTTACAGCCACCTTGTAGGTCAGAGTAGAACCGCCCCATAGGGTTTCCAAGGCTATAAATCTTTATGGAAGCAGCCTACCTCATCTTTCATCTGCAGAGTGGCTGGTGGGTTGAAGCCTCTGACCTTTTGGTTAGCAGCTGAACTGCTTTAATCACTGTACCACCAGGGCTCCTTTAGACAGGGACACAAAACCAGGCAGATACAAAATCATATAAACCCTGCGTCGCTACATACACCCTGCAAGGACACAGCCCTACCTCATCATATAATCTTACTGCTTCATTGTTTTATTATTTGGTGTTGAAATTGGACAACCGGTGGGAGTATTTGCGTAGATACTCAGGATTCCACACATTATGTGAATGGACAGTCTTGCAGTGTAGACATTTTCTCTTCCGACACCACCTCCTGGCACTCATCAGAGAATGCAAGGAATAAGCAGTAAGTTCTGTAGTTAGTACAGATCCTTCTAGAGACATAATCAATAAAAACATGGGGCAGAGGGATTGCTATGAGTCAGATCTGACTCAGCGGCAGTAAGTTTGTTTTTTTGGTTTGGTAATTGCATAAAAACCTTACATGTAATTTTTCAGCTTTTCCTTTCCAGGGAATGACTGTTTCACAGTGATCTTCCCTCTGGCATTCCTCCGTCATCTGAGTCGGGTCCGACTCGACAACACATGACAACAACAACACTTTGCTAAACTGCACATTTTGGATGAACCCCACCAGGAATGCAAGACTCTGTGTCTTTTAAGCATTTTGTTTCAAATTATAGATCAGAGCCCCTCACTGCTACTTCACTTATGCTAAATAAACATATCATGAAGCTTCCTTTGAGAAAAAAATCTCTGCTTTCCTGAGTTGCAGAAACATGATCTCTGGTGGGGAATGTGATGTCTCACCAAAACTCCGAGCTTCAGATGGTCAGGAGAGTGGGAATACATCACCCTTCCCAGCTTCAAGGAAAGTGCTTTCTCAGTTATGTCCATACTGGTGCACATTCCCACATTTCCCTCCAGAGTAATCTTCTCTCTCAGCCTCTTTGGAAGAAAATCTCAGCATTTACTTTTTCTAATAAAACCTGAAGGTGTGTAGGATGTCACTAGGTTAAAACTCCAGTGACTACAGTTAGGACCATTTCCTTTTCCTTGTATACAATAGACTGGTATGATCCTTGTAAATTTTGGAATGGTCTTTCTGGTGCTGCGAGTGCCGTAGGAGTAAGGACAATTTGAGTTCCCCTTTCTTATAGGAATGGGGGAGAGGACAGTGACTCAAACTGCTTGTGTTGCATTCTTTTATTCTGAACTCCGAGCATTGTTTTCATGTCAGGAATTTCTCTGTTGCAGAAATTAATTTTTTTTTTTTGATGCTAGAGTAATATTTTCCCAAACTCTGGAAATGGTCTCTTTGGGGTGATTCTTAACTTTTAACTGCTTAACTTCTTAAACTTTTAAACAATTCATGTGTTGCCTTTAGTCTTCTATAGGAATATCTTGTAATCCAATCAGAATTTAACAGTATAAGTAAGTAAGTAATGAATGAATGAATCCTTGGTACATAAAATAGATCCAGATCTCGTGTGTATTTCCCAGACAAAAAGTAGCACTAAAATTCTTAATTTGAAAGGGAGACCAGAAGATAATTCTCAAATGTTTATTTCAAATTTCTGCTTGATCTAGCAATTGCATGTATTTTATTTATGAATTTTGTTAATCTCAACATGTTGTTGTTGTTGTTATGTGCCGTAGAGTTGGACCCGACTCATAGCGACCCCTCCTTGGGTTTCCAAGGCAGTATCACTACAAAAGTAGATTGCCCCATCTTCCTTCTGAGGAGTGGCTGGTGGGTTTGAACTGTCAGCCTTCTGGTTAGCAGTCAAGTGCCTTAGGCACTATGCTACCAAAGCTCCCAATCTCAACATAGAGACACTGTAATAAGAACAGTACAAAGAATGTACCCTTACTGCCACTGTTAAGGGCACTCTTCACTGTTGGCTGTTGATGCCGTGTTTGGTTGAAATGCATCTGGAGAGTTCTTGGTTACAGACTGAATGATTAGACAGAGAAGGAAGACTCATTTTGTCGTCCTTCCCTGCCCATGTCAAAGGGTAGGAAAGTTCTCCCTAAATGTCCTAGTGATAGAAATGTGCTCAGAGAGGAATTTCTCCTAACAGTGGTCACAAAGGAGACTTATTCAGTGTATTGTTCTTGAGTAAATAGACCATTCTTTTGCAGAGTGCTTTGTAATTTATAAGAGACTTTCATATTATGATTGTTGTTTCAGTTTTAGAGAAAAAGTAAGAGATACCTGGGTAGTGCAAACAGTTAATGCGCTTGGCTGCTAACTGAAAGGTTGAAGGTTCAAATCCAGCCAGAGATGCTTTGGACGAAAGGCCTGGCAATCTATTCTGAAAAATCAGCCACTGAAATCCCTATGGAGCAGTTCTACTCTGACACATGTAGGGTCATCATGAGTCAGAATTCACATGTGACACTAATTTTTAGCAGGAGAGGTGAGGGAACTAAACATTAATCACAAAGCTAAGTAAATGCCAAAACTAGAGTCCAATCCAGTCTTTTCCTTTGTCTTCTGATCATCCCCAAGGCACACACCACCACCCATTCCCCCTGCCTACTTTTTGCTGTACACCCATTCCTCAGTTATGGACTATCTGGTTTATCCAGCATTTTGCATTTACAACAATAGTAAACAATCTACGTAAATCATCATCAAGCCAGATGTCTTTTGAGTGAAAGAATGCCTTCCTTCTGAGCCCCTAGTCCTTGATCCCTCCCATCCCAGTTTTGTATGCAAATAAAGTCAGAAGAGAACATTTTTTTAAAAGACTGGATGCCTGAACCTTGGATCATTAACTTGCATGCATGCTCTGAGGTTTTGCCTAATCCATGCGTGGCCTGCAGGCTGGTGGTGGAGCTAATTAAGGCTTTGGGCCAGGAGTCTATGAGAAGGCAGCATTGGGGCACAGAAAAGATGCAGTGGTCACTTCACTGCAGACTCCTGGGTGGGCTGTTTGCCTGCAAGGCGGTACTGGGGCCTGCAGAAAGGTCTGGGTAGGTGGGCGTTTCTGTGGAGAGCAAGAATTGCATAGAAACCCTCCTGGCTGCATGTCCTTACCCAGTCAGCTCTGCCTGTGGTTTGAAATGGCACCACCTGACCCTTCTGTCCAAAGTACGGAAGTCACAGCTAGAGGTGAGGGAACCGTGGACTTGGGCTGCAGAAGAGGGAGCACCCCCCAGAGCTGCCTAGAAATAACTCCTAGAGCCTGAGGAGCAGTTGGGTGCTAGAGTTTCTCCTGATGCCAATTTCTGCATAACAGCCTACTCTTTGGAACCTAACTATGTCAATAAGTGAGGAGTGGGTGTGTCGAGCTGTGTCAGAATATAGGGAAAGTGTGGCATTTCATTTCCAGGGCTGCAAAAGCATTACATAAACTATAAAACCAGAGTCTAACCCAGAGAACATAAAGGCATTGGGCCATACTCAACCAATGGGTACATTTTCATTTTCAATCTATTTTTAAAATTTGAGCAGACATTTTAAAATCAAGAGATAAACTCTCACTGCCGTCAAGTCGATTCTGACTCACAGTGACCCCTCCTTGGGTTTCTGAGGTGATAGCTCTATGGAAGTAGATTGCCCAGTCTTCCTTATGAGGAGTGGCTGGTGGGTTTGAACTGCCAGCCTTCTGGTTAGCAGTCAAAAAATTCACTTTTTTTTTTTTTTTTACCCTCCTCCTCAAAAAGTAAAATATGCAGCAATTCTGAGTGTACATTCTCTCAGCTCATGAAATCCCCACCTGGCACTTGTTGAATTTCTTTTTGTGGTCTTAGATTGATATTCCATGGTGTAACATTGATAAATTCATTGGCAGAGCCTACCAGGGTGAAGCCTCTTCTAGTTTGCCTTGTGAGTTTCTTTTTTTACCAGTGAATTAGGTAGGAATATGTTTGGCTGCATGCAGTAGAAAAATCTAAAGTAACATTGCCTTAAACATGATAAATATTTATTTCTCTGTCAGATAAATTAATTCTTGAGTAGACATTCGAATGTGACAGCTTTCGGATGTCATCAGGAATCCAGAGGCCTTTCCTTGTGCTGTCTGTCCCATCACCTTCAGGTCACCTCCTGATCTAAGGTGGCTGTTGGAGCTCCTCCCATCAGCGGATCATTCCGACCTCCACAAGCAGGAAAGGGCAAAGGGTCCCTCTAGGGAGACTGTGGGAAGCCACATTATACTTCTACATAAATTTAAATGGAAAAAATGTGGTCTCATTCCTACCCTTGGTTTCATAGAGCTCTATTGCTGAGGAGGAAGGAGAAGATGGATGTTGAAGGAATATCAAGTAGTCTTTGCCATACCCATGTGTCAGAAAGACCGTGTGTCTAACCAGGAAAATGACTAGAAATTCCACTGCACCATTTCTTCCTGGCCTGGCCCAACTCAAGATGGGAGAGCCAGATCTTGCCTAACTGAAAAGTAGCTTTTTCCTTATGCTAGAATCTACTTCCTCTGGTAAAAAACTATCAAAGTTCCTGAGCAGGCCATTTAAATGTTGGCAGCAGAAACCTCTTGTATTAGTTTCCCAGAAACTGCTAAATAATATGGTGCTCACTCACATGTAGCAGATTAAACTGAGAGTGACAGGGAAAATGGTGGCCCAAGATGCCTACTACAGCCTACAGTTCACATATTACTGTTAATTAGTAACACAAAGGACCATTTCTTAGGAAAATACTGTGCTCCTTTGGCTTCTCTAGAGGAAGCTGTCAGGTTAAGAGGCCTCTACATTCAAAAGGAATTTCTTGTTATGTATTGGCTCTGCCTTTCGGTAGATTTTTAATACCACTCCCCAGATCTCTCTGGGCCATATGAAGAATGGATTTCTGGTATAGAGTCTGCTTGTGTCCAGTAACCTGTGCTAGTTTGGAGGCCAAGTGTAGATGGGAAAAATCTCTCTGACATTGCCGTGTTTGAGAATGTAGTTAGTGCTTCCCATGAAATGTATGATGGTGGTCAGCAAACAAGGTCTGAAGACCATTAGTGGGTGCATTGCTTTATCAATGGTCATAAATTTTTTAAGTATTCATCTTTTTTTAAAAAAAAATTTTTATTGTTATTTGGGTGAAAGTTTACAGAGCTAATTCACTTTCCAAAGCAGCTCACACACACTTTGTCTCATGACATTGACTATAGTTTCCTGCAATGCAACAGCTCCCATCCCACTTCCTCCCCATAGTTACCTCTTCCCTCCCAAATATTCATCTTTTTTGCTCTCTGTTTTTCTCAGGGGGTCATTCAAGAAGTTGATGCTTTATTTGTGTACAGAGCTCAGAAATAAAGATTGTTCAAATCCAGAGCACTTTTTTTTTTTTTTTTTGCAGGAAATGTGAAAACTCTAGACTTGATAGATTCTAATGACTACATTTACTGATAGAGTGATAGCCAGCTTGCTTCATTGAGTAGATGTCATTTGAAATTAAGGAAAATATAAGTTCCTGCCACATTAATATAGAGAAATATCTTAAGAAAAGTTATTAGGAAGTTTTACTACATGATACATACAGTTAGTAATAACAAGTTGGAAAACCCATCTGCTACTATTAGATTATATAAAGTATATTTTGCAATACATACATGAGTTCGACACACTATTTTCTTAATTCCTGCTGAAATATTTCTTAAAGTATCAAATGTTTAATGCTTGGCCTGCTGTAGCTGGTTACAGGATATCCTGCTCACTGGTAAAAATATAAGGTTTTTATTTTATTTTTGTATTTCAAAGAGAGTATTTAAAATGTATATTGTATGTAGCTAAAATAAATAGATTTCTATTTTTCACAGATAGGAAATCCCTCAAAGTTACACTCTTTCCACCAAAAAACTCATGTGCGTCTGTGCTTATTCTTACTTACATTTTCAAAGTAAGAGCCTCTTCCCTTAGCCAAGGTAGGCTGTCTACGACGTGTTTCCCCTTCTTTCTTGCTCTTCAAATCTTGCTCATAATAGGCTCTTTTCTCTTACCATACACAGATCATTCCCAAAACAAGTCCATATACTTAAAAAATTGGCAGCATGTTTTTCCAGAGAAACATGGTAAATTGTCAGTATGTTTCCAGACCCTTGAAAGTAGATGTAAATCTTAGACTGCATAATTACAAATCCAGGAGTTTCTCCTTAGAAAATAATCTGGGATCCCCAGAAACGTCTCTGTAAAGGGCTTGTCTTCTCAGCATCACTTGAAATAGGAAAGATGAGGGTCAGTATGGCTGTGCTTTGCAAGGGCCCAGTAAATGATGCCTTTCTTCCCTCCTCCGAGTTTGAAATCAGTTGAGTTATGACGCAGTAGAGAAGGCGCGTGGAGAGGGTAGCACCTCCCTTATCTCCTGATAATGAAGACTGTGGCTTAGGTGCACAGTTTCCTAATGCTGAATCTCTAAATTAGACAGACTTCCCTCCCTAGGAACAGGCAGTGCCGAGCAGCTGAAGGCCGCCGAGTGGGAGCCTACCTCTGTAAAACCTAGATTGGCTCCCTTTGAGCAGCCAATTGCCAAAGAGAAAGGGGGGAGAAGAGAGGAGAAGGAATCTCTTCCCAAGGGTAAGAGTGAAAAATGGGGGTGTAGGAAGGGCCATAAGGGTAACTCTGATGAGATCCACTCCACATAAAAGCTAGAGTCAGCAACTATGAAGTTACAACTCAAGGAGAGTTTAATAAAATAACGACAGATCCATACTGAAACATATTGTCAATAAAAGAGCAATGTTTTTCAAATTTTCATTGTGGTGAAATACATGTAACAAAACATTTATGATTTCAACCATTTTTATGTTGCATAATTCGGAGACATGACTTGCATTCACTAGACTATGTGATGACTTAGTAAATTGTCCAGATATCAAATGAGTGGTAGATGAGTGTGTAAAGCTGTTGTGTGTGTACCATCAATACATAAAACTGTATAAATAATTCCAACTTCAGAAAATGTATGTATTTTTTAAAAACTGGAGGAAAAAAAAAAAAAACCTTCCAAAATCTTAATAGTAGTTATCTACAGTAAAATATTACTTGTTAAAATATATGCAGTTTTTCCTGCATTGTTAAAATGAACATGTATTACTTTCTAGGAAGTGACCTGTCCTTGGCAATGTGAGCAAAGGTGATTGGACACATACCTTTGGGGCATTCTGTAGGCATAGCCTGAAGTGGTTGGTCTCAAGTGTAAAAACCCTTTTAAGTCTCGGCTTTATTCATGAGAACTTTGCTTTCTACTGCATGGTTTAGCTCTGCTTTAAAAAGTAACGTGTAACTCATTCTCACGAGACGAAAGTGAAGAAATTCAAGTCTTTTTAAATTTTTTGTCAAATGGCAAGTGTTGTCAGGTTCTAACTGTGCTGCATTGTGCTTCGCTCCAGCTGGTCCTTTCCTCTCTCCTGTTGTCACAGTGGAGTTTGAGAATCCAGACCCACGTTCAACTCTGCATGCGGAGAACAGCAGGCTGTGCGTGGGTCCTCACCGAGGAGGGGAGCGTGGCTCTACACCTCGGGGCAGGGTGTTGAGGCTGCAGGTGGAGGAGATAACTGCCTCCATCACCTTGCCCTGCGGTCACTGGCTCTCCTTTGCCTTGTCATACTTGGAGAGGGATGAGGACTGCTGCTCTGTCGCCCTCTTTACTCTCACTGGTAGTATGCACCACAACCCTGTCAGGAAAGAAGATGTTTCTAACGTTCTACTTTTATCACATGTAAATGAAATAGTTGCCGCACTAAACCTGTTTCCCAGAATTATGGTGTAGTGGGTAAGGCATTTGGCTGCTAACCAGGTCAGCTGTTCAAATCCACCAGCTGCTCCGCAGAGGGAAGATGGGGTGATCTACTTCCATAAAGATCTACAGCCTTGGAAACCCCATAGGGGTCGCTATGAGTTGGAATTGACTCAATGGCAGTGAGTTTGTATTTATTTATTTTTTTTTCCAGCCCTCCAGCTTCACTTTGATTGTAATTTTGTGTCATTGAGTGAAGGCGTTCGGTCATCTGCTGTTGTTCCTGGAGAGAGTGTTCAGGCACAGCTGAGCGTGGTGGTTAACAGTGTCCTTTGATCGGCATCTTCGTCAAGTTGGCTCGCTCATTTTGACTTGTACCAACTTAGTCATACTTGTAGGATAAGCTTCCTTCGTTTTAATCCTACTTTATGACATTTTACTTTCCAAATGAATCTGAACTTCACTTTGAGAAATATAAAGCTATTTTTATTTGCTTATTTGTATTTTTCGTAGTACTGTTTATAGCTAAGATTTCTTTCTTTTTTTGTCACACTTTCTTCAACATATGCGTGTTTGGCTTTTAAATGTTACTCCAAAAGGGATGATTTCAGGTGTTTTGGAATTTTCTAGCCATAAAGATACTGTTTAGGCTCTTTGTATCTGTTGTGGTTGCTAGCTGTTGTTGAGTTGATCCCTGACTTGTGGGTACTCATGTGTTCTACTCATGAGTAGGACAGCTCCCCGGGGTTTTCTTGGCTGTACTATTTATGGAAGCAGTTTGCTAGGCCTTTCTTCTTCAGAGCACCTGGGTGGGTTCCAACAGCCAAACTTTAGTTTACCTAATCACAAGCCACTCGTGCCACCCAGGCTCCTACAATCATAATAACCAGTATTTGAAATAAGCATCTGCAATGGGATGTTATGTGGGGCTTTCTCCTGCCCCAGACTTGGCCAGGGCAGATGGCCCAATCTAGAGAACACTCAGTGTTCCACATTGTAAAGAGAGACACCAACAACTGAGAATGATAACTTCCTTCAGAGTTCACCGATGTAGGATAGAAGAGGCCCTACAACACCCTATTCTAGTTTATACAAGCAGAGAACTGGGGACCAAAGGAGAAAGAGAGCCCCAGAGCCAGAGCAGGCACTGGGATACTGGGTTTTAGGGGAGCGTAGTGTGCATGTTGCTGTTGTTATGTGCCGTAGAGTTGGACCCGACTCATGGTGACCCCTCCTTGGGTTTCCGAGGCAGTATCACTGTGGAAGTAGATTGCCCAACCTTCCTTCCAAAGAGTGATGGTGAGTTTGAACCGCCAGCCTTCTGGTTAGCAGTCAAGTGCCTTAGGCACTATGCTACCAGAGCTCCTATAGTGTGCATATACTGAAAGGCGTAACTCTTGTCTCTCATGTGGCTCTTTCCTCTTCCAGAAAATAAGCTAAGTGGAGACCAGCATTCTACATACTGGTTGGAAGTTTACTCAGGCTGAAACCTTAATTTTCCATGTGCCTATTTAATGAGGAAGAAGCCAGCTAGAGACTTGGCCAGGGTCTCAGTCTGGGTTCTGTCATAAATAGCACCTGAGATGAGGATTTGACTACAAGGAGTTTATTTGGGTGGTGATCCTAGTAAACACTGATAGGAGAATGACACAAGGAAGGGAAGGCAGCCCATGACAACAAAACACCAAACCCATTGCCATGGAGTCAGTTCCAACTCACGGCAACCCCGTGTTGTAGAGTAGACCTGTTCCATAGGGTTTTTTTTTTTTTAAGTTTGTGTTTTTGGTGAAGGTTTACACAGAAGTTTACTTTCTCATTCGACAGTTTCTACACAAATTGTTTAGTGACATTGCTTACATTTTTCATAGTGTATGAGCATTTTCATTATTTCCTTTCTGGGTGTTTCATTTTCATGAATCTACTTTTCCTGCCCCCTTATATTCTCAGCTTTGTTTTAAAGTCATTGCTGACAGTTTGGCTCATATAGGTGACTTTTTAAAGGAGCACAGTACTTATGGGTAATATTCATTCTTCAGTGAGTCAATTTGTTATTTGGCTACAAGGTGCCCTCAGGGCGTAGTTTTGGTTCAAGGTGTGAAGAGTCTCTCAGGGCAGTAGTCTGTCTGTATTCCAGCAGTGTGCTGAAAGGTCCTTTCACATAAAGATAAATAGTTAGGAGTGATTACTACTTCTCGGGGAACACAAAGCACTTTTCATGTATGAATTAATTCTCATAGCAGCCAGCTTCCTCAGTTAGGTTACTATTATTTTCTCTGAAGTGGAGATGGGGAGACGGAGGCACAGACAACGTATGTAACTTGACCATGTTATAGTGCTGGTAAGTCAGGGAACTAGGATTCAGATCCAGGCAGTTGAGGCTAATGTCTAAATTCTTAACCGCTGCAGAATGCTGCCTTTACACAGGAGATCTAGTAGAAATATGACCCAGTAGCATTTCTTGCTAAGACTAAGGCAGAGAGGGCATAGTCACAGGTGTATGGACAACCCAGTAAGGAACTAAGAGGAGTGAGCATCCGGAGACTACCATTTAAGTGGAAACTCTGTAAAGAGCTGATAATCCCATGTGATCACACCTATCTACGTCCCCTCCTAAACCAAAAAACCAAACCTGTTGTTGTGGACTTGACTCTAAGTCATAACGAGCCCTGGTGGCGCTATGCTTAAACACTTGGCCGTTAACTGAAACGTAGGTGATTTGAACCCACCAGCTGCCCAGTGGGGAAGAAGATGTGGCAGTTTGCTTCCCTGAAGATTGCAGCCTTGGAAACCCTATGGGGCAGTTCTATTCTATCCTATAGAGTTACTATGAGTCAGGATCAACTCAGTAGCAGTGTGTTTCCTCCCAGCTTACCTCACTTACTCTAAGGAATTGCCTTTCAGATGCCATTGTCATACAATACAACTATTTTGGCAAGTACCTCCCATCCAATGTATCTTAACAGCTATCTCAGCCAGTCATTGCAGAGACCAAACTGCCCAGGAAGTGGGAGACCATATCTTCCAGTTGTAACATTTCTTATTTCTACCTTTGTCCCTTTCATTTATCTTATTTCCTGAATTATTAGGCTCCTTTTCTCAAAAGTCTGCACTCAACCTCATACCCTTTATTAAAATAATACTATGAATTAAGCAAAATCAGTTTTTCGAGTCCTTTGTTGTTGTTGTTGTTATTTACCATCGAGTCGACCCCGACTCATAGTGACCCCTCCTTGGGTTTCCAAGGCAGTATCACTATGGAAGTAGGAATGCCCAACCTTCCTTCCGAGGAGTGGCTGGTGGGTTTGAACCGCCAGCCTTCTGGTTAGCAGTCAAGTGCCTTAGGCACTATGCTACCAGAGCTCCTAGTCCTAGGTGTACCTAATCACTCTATCAAACTATCACACTGCATAAACTGAAGTTTATAAATTTATATGCCAAACCTCAGTATGAAACTTGGGCTTCCAACTAAATCCAAGCCAAAACAAGCCCATTGTCACTGAGCCGATTCTGACCTTTAGGACCCTGTAGGACTGGGTGGAACTCCCCCATAAAGTTTTCAGGCCTGCACATCTTTACAGAAGCAAACTGCCTCCTCCTTCTCCCACAGAGCAGCTAGGGAGTTCCAACTGCAGAGCATTTGATTAGCAGCCAAATACCTTAACCTCTGAACCACCAGAGCGCCTTCAACTAAATACAGTTGATCCTAATCCAGGACACGCAATGTTCCTCTGCATCATATTTCTATTTTTTCATACACCATCCCATTCCACGAAAGAAAAAAATAAAATCTCCCTTTTGACTATTTTAGTAGTTTCTTTAGGTTAAAAAACATGCTTTGGCAATCAACTCCATGATCATCGATGCTCAGAAAAATCTTTCTTAGAGTACGTTAGGTAAAGACTATATAAATACATACATACATACATACATACATACATACATGTGTGTGTACATATGTATACACACACACCCATTTATATACCCTGTTCATGTTTATGGAACACTGTCATGGTTCTAAATGCAATCATGTAGTTAAAATATGAGAAGTGTTTAATCCACCTGAGATAATATTTTAGTCAAAGTCATTTTAAGAGTCTGCTCCACCTTTGAATCATCATTCCGTCCAATAATCCTCATACGTGTGAATATTACTACACTCAGAGTGGTGATTGAAGTACCACACACATCTGATACATCTTCTGATCTGTACATAAAACTCAATCCAAAATCAATATTTTTTTCTTTAATTTCAGTTTTTGTAAGACATGAAACACAGTTTCCTTTGCTCCATAACAGGTAATTGATTACATACAAACTAAAATATATATTTTAAAACGAGAAAAACAAACTAACTTCCAAATGTCAATTATTTAGCATGCCAGTAACTTTAAATTGACTTCACAACTTATCTGTCACTCTTTAGCATAAGTTTAGGATATTTAAAATAAATAATAGGCAACATATTTAAAAACTTGAATCTTCTCCTAACCTCAGCTGCTTTGAAATTCCCATCTCTCAGGAGATTTCATTTGAAACCTAACTTCACAGCTGGGTTGTTGGCAAAGGCCAAATATTTGCAGAATAATGATTAGATTCTCTGTGTCGTTCATGTATTCTAAACTCCTGCTGACCTTTTCCTTCAGAGTTGCTATTAAAATACCTGGTAAGAAAGCATCATTTCTTTCCTGATGGCTTTGAATCATAATGAACATTTTTCTCCTGTCTCAGTAGCGTTTTCACATTGATTCTCCCTGTCTCTACACTGTGTTTCCTGGCACTTGGAGCTCTTTTGAAGAACAGTTTGAACTGAAAAATCACCAGCATAATTTTCCTGCTAAATAAATTGAGCCATTGCATTAAATTCTTTCTTCTCTTTGAAGCTCCTATCTTTGTGACCCACATCAATGAATAAACATTTGTGCTGAGAACCACATCAGCCTTTGCCCAGTCCCTTGCTCACCTGTGGAGGCAGCCCCTGTCCCTTTCTGACACAGGTGTTTGGTTTGAGAGTAGCAATGGTTGAGGCTGAGATGAATTGTTTATTTCTATCTTCTAGAAACTTGAATTCGGAGCTCTGGTAGCATAGTTGCCTAAGGCACTTGACTGCTAACCAGAAGGCTGGCGGTTCAAACCCACCGGCCACTCCTCGGAAGGAAGATGGGGCAATCTACTTCCGTAGTGATACTGCCTCGGAAACCCAAGGATGGGTCGCTATGAGTCGGGTCCGACTTGACAGCACATAACAACAACAACAGGAACTTGAATTAGGAAACAAAGAGCCCCAAGAGAGTAGATTTTCTCCCCACTAGGAGGTAAATGACACCAACAACAACAAGTAGGTGAGGAATGGTGAGAGAAGGCAGTGCACAGAGAAGCAGAGAAATCCACCAATGTAGGGAGTGAAAGAAGAAGACGTGCAGAGGGAAGCTGAGATGAGACTCTCTGTGACTCCAGAGGGCAAAGGACGGAGGGCTGGTGGCAGTAGCCTCCGTAGCTCTTGCTGGCTGGCTGATTCTTGCTTCTAGTCCCTCTCACAGCCCAGATCTTCTCCTGGCTTTGGGTTCTGTGAGATACTCTGTCAGGTCACCATTTTGCTTAAGCTATTACTTGCATACTCAGTCCTTATAAACAACCATGTGTGGTTAAGGCACCCTGCACAACTTTTATCTTACAGTGAGCAAATGACCTTAACTGAAGAGGAAGGATCAAAGGTTTACTAACTTCTATTTGCAAGTGTTTCTCTTCAACTAATTTTTGCTAAATGGCTTTATAGAGAGTCCTGGTGGTGCAGTGGTTAACCACTTGGCTGCTGATCAGGAGGTGTGCAGTTTGAAACCACCAGTTGCTCCATGGGAGAGAAATGTGACAATCTGCTTCTGTAAAGATTTACCGCCTTGGACACCATATGGGGCAGTTCTACTTTGGGTCCTGTAGGGTCACTATGAGTCGAAATCAACTTGATGGCAATGAGTTTTATAGCTTTATTAAAAGAAAAAACAAACAGAAAAATGTAATACTATTATAGTTTTTGTCTCTTGCTCTCTTCATGTATGTGTGTGTGTGCATGTAGGGTTATATGCATACATTAGTAAAAGCACACTCTATAATTTTTATTTTAAAGTTTCAGAATGAAAATGTTCCTTTGCAATAAAATTTTCCTAAAATTACCTTTCACTTATATTGTATCATGTAGATACACCATGAATGAGTTTATAAATCTTCCATTGTGGGTCATTTGGACAATTGCAAAATTTTGCAGTGAGGATAGTTATTCTTGTGGAAAAGTCTTTCTTAACACCTCACGATATATTCCTTCAGTTTGTTTTTCTACCAAGAAGTAAAGAGGCCTTTTTGTCTAGCTCCTAAACTTCATGAGAAATCTTCCAGAAGGATTTTGGCTGTTGGTAGCTCTTTTTCTCATAAGATGTAAGACATCTCCGTTCTTTGCCTAATTCATTTTTAAAAATTGCAAACTCACGTCTGTATATCAAATAAGATTTGTATCGTTTGTGATAACTTCATGCAATTTCTCCCTTAACCTCTTGATATGAGGCACCTGTGAATACATTGCCTAATAGCTTTGATTTTCTGGGATAAATGGTGCTTGCTTTGTATAGGCTTGTAACATGGCCAATGAAATAGTTTTGTAAAATTATCCATAACAACATTAGTCATAGGGAGTTGAATTTTATTTTGTCGTCTTGTAGTAAATTGTTTAAGAGGGATAAGTCATGCGGCCCTCTTTTGTTTTCATTTGGACTCTGATGACTCTACTTTTGTTACCAAATTTTCTTTTTCCCTGTGTGTTTATGGAATGGATGGTGGAATTTGGCATTATTGGAAATTTGTTTTGGTCTTTTGTGTGTTTGTTCTGTTGTTTTTACAGTCTGGATCCAGTCTGCTACACATCAACTCCTGTGCACATTATTTCCTCATTTGATGCACTGTCCCTTTGGGTTTATTCCAAAATGATTTGTGTCTGTGCTTAATAACTAAAGCATGTGTGGGGGTGGAAAAACTCTGTGACTATAAATTTAAGATTGAGTTCTTCTTTGACCCATTGGTTCTTCCATGATTGGGCTAGACTGAAATAAATAGCCTACATGTTACTTGAGCCAACATTTCCTTCTTTCTAGAATTTCAGTCTGTGAAGCCTAAATAAATGCTTACAATAAATGATACATGCTAAATATGATTTGAGATTAAAATATAAATACGAAAGCTCAGTTACTGCAGAATCCTCTTTTCAGTTTTACTTTTGTCATTATTATATTGTGTGTTTGTTTTTTGGTTAATGTTTCTACTGCATTATCAAATAGTACAATTAGAAATGACTAGCATAGGGTCTGATACATAGGAGGAATGCAATAGAAATGTAGTGAGATAAGTTTAAGTAGAATATTGATAAGAGTTTTCATTTGCAGGACAGGATTTACTGTGATAATAATTTTTTACCTAGAATTTATAGTTTGTTCTGCATATTGGACATATTGCTAATGAAACTTAAGACATTGGCTTATTTATTCTTTCATTCACTTGCTTAATAGTTATTATTATTACTATTATTATTTTTATCATCTTTAGAGTGAGACCATAAGACTTAATCCTTGCCATCAAGTATCTTATGATCTAGCTTGGGATATAGCCAGACGTAAGCAACTTCATACTTATAACTATATATGCAATAACTGTAACTGATAGGATTAGTGTGATGGAGCATGAATGGGGGCACTGATGTCTTCTGCACAGCAGAAGAACTTGGGAAAGTTGCAAGGAGAAGATGAACTTTGATTTGGATTTTGAAGAACTAATAATGGTGGAGGTGGATGTTTTGGGAGATGAGAAAGAGTTGATAAGACTTGCCAGGCAAAAGAATTATCAAGAAAGCACGATATGTTCCAAAACCTCAAAAAAGACTGCTGTACCTAGAATACAGTGTAAGAGGTAAGTTGGGGAAATAAGCAGGGGACAGAGATGATGGTCAGTGATGAGGCTGGAAGTATTATTTAGGACTAGATAGTTGTTTTGGTCATTTAGGGCTCCTCTGCCTAAGGCACTTGCCTGCTAACCAGAAGGCTGGCGGTTCAAACCCACCAGCCACTCCTCGGAAGGAAGGTTGGGCAATCTGCTTCCATAGTGATATTGCCTCAGAAACTGAAGGAGGGGTCGTTAAGAGTCAGGTCTGACTTCAAGGCACATAACAACAACAGAAAATACCACAGATGCATGGTTTTAACAAATAGGGGTTTATTCTCTTAGAGTTTAGGAGGCTGGAAGTCTTGAGTTCAAAGTGCCAGCTCTATGGGCTGGGTGAAGGCCCCTCGACCTTGGGCTTCAGCCCACTGGAGCTGGAGGCATCTCTTAACTCAGGCAGCTGCTGGCTGCTGAGGCTGACAAACCCAAAGGTGACAAGTAAAATGGCACAGTCCCAATATATCAAGCAACACTGAAGACCACTAGTCCAAGTCCAGAAACAGTCTCAAGTTTGGCAGGCAACATGGCAGACTGCTGGATGAAGACTTGGCTACCTGTAGGGTCCATATGTGCCAAAAAAGTTCATAGACCTTTCTAGAAACTTCTTCTTATATACCATGTCCCTAAGGTAGCTACTCAGCTGCTCACAGTAGATTCCACCATGGAGTGGATTACCAGTCTCATCATGGGAAATAACTCCATCCAGCTGCCCAGCTGCTCAACAGGCTCAGCCAAATTGATACATAACTTAACTACCACAACAGTGAAATAACATGTAAAGAAAGTTATTTCACAGACAGTGAGAAAATATTGGAGGCTTTAAAACATGATCAGTTCAATATTTCCAATAAACAGATAACCCTGATGGTAGGTCAGAAAGTGGATTTGAGGGAAGAGCAGCTCCAGGTAGTGATGTTGAAACCAAGCCTTGTCTTTCAGTGATCCAGACAGAGGCACCTGAACCAAGTCGGGGACAATGGGATTGTGAGGCAGGTAGATGGAGAGGTGAAAATAGGTCTGGATGGGTTCCTACATGTGATAGATCAGAGAGAAGGCATCATAGCTTCCTCCTGGAGGCGGGACCAGGGAGTGTTATGTCCCATTGTGCGTGGAGTTGCCAAGAGTCAGGGGCCAACGTGACAGCAGCGAACCACCACGACTACTACCACTAATGTAAATTGTTAAGTCTTTCATTCCAGTTTGGATTCCCTTGCATTATTTTCTTATAAAGGCCCTCTCCTTCTACACACTGCTGCTTTCATCTTAGCCTGTTACCTCTCTATGGCTTTCAGCTCCCATTTTCATAGGCGTTATGATTTTCTAAACCCTTGTGATGCAAGCACCAACTTACTGTGCTTATTTTCTTGTGATGTTGTGATTGTTGTTATGTGCTGTCGAGTGATAGCAGTGTTAAATTCTGTATTCTGCTACATTTTCAAGTAGAGTTTTCATTGCTTGCATTTAAAGAGTATTTTCAAAGGCCTTTGCAGCCAGTTTGTGTTTTTTCCATCCTAGAATGTGGACATACACTCATCTGGACCTCCACTGTTCAAGATTGTAGCCACTAGCCACAAAGAGCTATTTAGATTTAAATTAAGTAAATTTAGTTCCTCAGATGCGAGGGCTCAGTAGTCACATGTGACTGGAGGCTACTATGTTGAGCAGCACAGATAACATGTCCAACAGCACAGAAAATTCTATTGCACAGTGCTGACCTAGGCCCTCTGTTTTCAAACAGATACGGTGTGGGGCTCATTTGTAACGTTTTTCACTCATCACTTGGTTAAATTAATAGTTTATTTTAATAAGAGATAGAAAATTCTGCAGGAATGTATTCCATCACTTACTGGGACTGAATGTGCTTTAGTCATGAATGAGGGAAAAGAAGAGAGAAGGAAGAAAAAAAAAAAACTCTGCTTGGCTTCTTTTGACAATTTTCTGCTAAATAGCATAGAAAGAATGCAAGCTATAGAGAAAAAACAGAACTAAATCCTAGAAAAGATTTGTTGTGTGCTCTTTTAGCATAAACAAGCAAAAGACTGACCCCATGTAATGGAGATGAGCAATGAGGAACAACAGATTTAAATTGAAACAAAACTGGCTCAGAAATGGAAAGGAGTAAAGAGATGGCTGTGTAAGATGAAAGGAGCTCTGGTGGTGTAGTGGGCAAGAAATTTGGCTGTTAACCAGAAGGTCGGTGGTTCAAACCCACCAGCCACTTCGCAGGAAGGAGGTGAGGCCATCTACTTCCATAAAGATTTACAGTCTTGGAAACCCACTGGGGGTCACTATGAGTCAGAATCGACTCGAAGGCGGTGGGTATAAGATGAAGAAATATTGTAAGGAAAATAAAATATAAGGTCAGGGTTAACTCATAAGTAGAAGGGAAAAGAAGTAATATTGCATAAAAACTGAAACAATCATATGGAAGAAAACCTTGAGACATTCCCACTAAATTTAAAAAACAGATGGAAGAGAGAAAAATAAAGAAACAATATAATATATGAAGCCCAAAAAATGACGACTCAACAGAAGAATAGCCTCTCTTCCTAAAGGAAAGTTCTCAATAATAAAAACAAATAATACTCAAAACTATAAAACTGCCGTAAACCAAAGAATAATTGAGTATACAAACTATGAATAATAAGGAAGTAACAGATGAAGCTTGGAGAAATTTTGGAATTTGAGGAAAGTGTTATAAGCAACTTAAGTTGCCTTTTTCATGCTTCATATTTCCTAACAAGGGAAAAATGTATATGGAAAATAAGTTGAAACACTGATGATTTACTCATTTTCTGCTCCTTGGAAGACAGTGGCTCTGATATTTGTGTAGTCACACTAAATATCATTGGACAGAACCAAGTTCTTTAAAATGTGACTTATCAGTGACTATTACCATTACCAGTTGCTGTTGAGTCGAGTCTGACTCGTGAGGACCCCCTGTGTGTTGGGGCAGAGCTGTTCTCTATAGGCTTTCAGTGGCTGGTTTTTGGAATAAATCTCTGACTTTTCTTCAGAGGTGGGTGCCTCTGAGTGAGTTCAAACAGTCAATTTTTGGTTACTAGCCAAGTGCCTAACCAAAGCCACCGAAGGACTGTTGTTATAGTTACACACTGTCAAGTCGCCTCCAACTCATAGTGACCCTATGTACCACAGAACAAAAGACTACCCAGTCATATGCCATCCTCACAGTCCTTCCTGTAGTTGAGCCCATTGTTGAAACCACTGTGTCAATCCATCTTGTTGAGGGTCTTTCCCTTTTGGGCTGACCCTCTACTTTACCAAGGAGCTCTGGTGGCGTAGAGCCTAAGGCACTTGACTGCTAACCAGAAGGCTGGCGGTTCAAACCCACCAGCCACTCCTTGGGAGGAAGATGGAGCAATCTACTTCTGTAGTGATACTGCCTCAGAAACCCAAGGAGGGGTCGCTGTGAGTCGGGTCTGACTCGAGGGCACCTAACAACATGTCCACGTGTATAGCCGCCATTTATGTTGTTGAAAAAATGTATTTGCAATGAATAAGTTGTTGGTCTTGCAAAATTCTATCATGTGATCTCTGGCATCATTTCTATCACCAAGGCCATATTTTCCAACTACCAAGGATTCTTCTCTGTTTCCAATTTTTCATTCCAATTACCAGTAATCATTAATACATCTTGACTGCATGTTTGGTGAATTTCAGACTGCAGAAGTTGGTAAAAATCTTCAATATCTTCACCTTTGGTTGGTGTGTAAATTTGAGTCATCACTATTATTCCACTATTAACTGGCCTTCCTTGTAGGCATAGGGATATTAGCCTATTACTGACAGCATTGTACATCAGGATAGACCTTGAAACATTCTTTGTGACGATGAATGTGACGCCATTCCTCAATTTGTCATTCCCGGCGTAGTAGATCATATGGTTGTCTGATTCAAAATAGCCAATACCAGTCCCTTTCAGCTCACTAATGCCTAGGATATCAATCTTTAGGTGTCCATTTCATTTTTGACAACTTCCAATTTTCTTAAATTCATACTTTGTACATTCTATGTTCCAATTATTAATGGACATCTGCAGCTGCTTCTTCCCATTTTGAGTCATGCCTCATCAGCAAATGGAGGTCCCGAAAGCTTTACCCAATCCACATCATTAAGGTCAACTCTACTTTGAGGAGACAACTCTGAAGAAGAATTTTGAATGTCTTCCAATCTGAGGTTCTTCTCTTCCAGTACTATATCAGACAATGTTTTACTAATCTTCAAATAGTGTTCCAGTTATATTTCAGTGTTTCACTGCTATTCGTAAGGTTTTCACTGGCCAGTTCTTTGAGAAGTGGCTGGCCTCTTCCTTCCTCTGAATCTGTGTTAGACTGGAAGGTCCACTGAACCTGTCCACTGTGGGTGGCCCTGCTCGTATTTTAAATACCAGTAGCATTGTCTCCAGCCTCACAGGAACACCACAGTATGACCAACTGACAGAGAAGTGTGGACCCAAGGACTCGTGACTTATTATGCCTAGTTAGTATTTTAGTCAAGCCTAATCACACTTGGAAATAGCAACTAAGGTTGTGTTGCAGTTGGTATTATACCTAAGCCAAAAATCCATTGCCATCGAGTTGATACCAGCTCATAGTGACCACAGTAGAACCACCCCGTAGGGTTTTGAAAGCTGTAATCTTTACATAAGCAGACTGCCACATCTTTCTCCCACGTAGGAGCTGGTTGGTTCAAACCTCTGCCTTCTCAGTTAGCACCTAAGCCCTTAACCACTGCACCATCAGGCCTCTTTGGTATTTTGCCTACACATAGTTTACTTAACAGACCCCAGGGGGAAATACCATCACATGCCAGACTTGTTGTGACCTCTCTTTTTCTTTCAATACCATTTTTTGAAACAGCTCCCTTGTGGCCTGACTTTGGGGGTTGGAGGTGCAGTCTTGTGTAACAGTGATGGATCTCGGGTGTTAGAACAGTGTTACACAATCTTGCATTTTTATCATTCTAGTGACTATTACTGGACAAGGGGAGCTTACTTCCCTGCCACATATTTATACAAGCTAATCAGAGGCTTGATGCAATACAGATGGTGATAACCTTTCACTAGACAAAGTTCAAGTTGAATTTTTCTTTGGCAGCAAAGAGTTTACCTCATTCATGATTCTGGACCAAAAATTCTAATTCTTAAATGCCTCACAAAGGGTAGCAGATGATGTAAACTTATTTCAGTGACCGTGAAATGTGAGATCGGGCGCCAGGTCTCCACTACATTCCATAAGCATTACCACAGATCCATTTACTTCTTACATCGGAGGGATTAAAAATGTGTTTTTCACTGAACTATGTTTTCATTCAAGTATGGTGAAGCCCAGAGATTGGTGAGGGGGGCAGTAAATTATTTTCAGTAAATCATCCACCCTCCTCTATCTTTAAAGGGCATTCCAAATCAGATATTGTGTAATTCTTTGCTTGGACTTCTAGTCCTGATACTCTTCTTGCTATTTTAAGCTCAATATATTGTCTTGCCAGCAGATATAATGATTCCCGTCAATACTCACCAGTTTTCTGCAAGAAGAGAAGAAAAAAATAGGATTTGAGGTGTTGTGTGTGTAGAGTTGTGTGCCAAGTGTTTTGTGTCCAAATCCTAACCTGGATGTTAAGGAATGTTATGAACATGAGCTAAGACTAATATTACAAGATAGCATTCGCTTATTTCAGAAGGACAATAGGGCACAGAAATAAAACATCTTTTTTTTTTTTTTTTTTTTTTTAAAAAATTATACAAAGTGCAGGAGTCCCCAGGTGGTGCAAATGGTTAAGTGCTCGTCTCCTAGCTGAAGGGTTGGCGTTTCGAATCCACCTAGAGGTATTTCAGCAGACGGGCCAGGTGATGGGTTTCTGGAAGGTCACGTCCTTGAAAACGCTGTGGAGCACCGTTGTACTCTGCACACGTGGGGTTGGCTCAGTGGCAACTAACAGCCGCACAATGCACACACACGCACACACACACAAGTATTCCTGCTGTTCCCTCAAGACCCACTGACTCAAGGAAATCTCTCCAGAGTATCCTAGAGCTTATCCAGCCATTCATTAATGTGTTCATTGGATAAATACTCCAAGCATCAGACTCTATGCCAGGCACCATCAAGCAAACCATACTGAATAGGATAGTTTATTCTTTCTCTTTCCTCTCCTCCTTCCCATCAAAATTCTCACTTTTGTGAGAATTGTGTCTTGCTTTCAGCTAACTGCCAAGGCCTTATAGAAGAGAGCCATGAAAATGAGCAGATGAAGAAGGGGGATCCATGAGGGGTTAGATTATGATTTCAAGTAGGAAAGACCGAGAAAGAAAGAATTTACCGCATAGTGAAAAGCAAGGATGGTGTGGACACAACTTACTACATCTTGGAGCTAGAACTAGGAGTTACCCTTAGAATGCTGAGAGGTATACATTTAAAGACAAAATAATGTCTCACTTCATGCCATCAACAGCAGACTGATGATCTCTATCCCCAGGGGTGGTACGAACAACAACAACACACACACTCATATGACTTTTGCCCTGAAGTATGTGTAGTTGTGAGGTGCCTTTGAGTTGATTTTTGATTCATAGGATCCCCATGTGACAGAGTAGAATTGTCCCATATGGGTTTTCCAGACTGTAATCTTTAAGGAAGCAGATTGGCAAGTTATTTCTCCTATGGAGCTGCTGCATGGATTTGAACCACCAAACTTTTGGTTAGCAGCCAAGTGCTTATGTAAATACATACATATATGTATATATATATATATATATCCATACGCCTACAAGGAAGACCCGTTAATATGACTGTTATTCAAATTTATGCCCCAACCACCAAAGCCACAC
>NW_006921624.1:16707099-16721214 GCF_000298275.1 Orycteropus afer afer
ATATATATATATATATTATATATATATATGCATGTATATGCATGCGTATATAATATATGATGCATTTTAATCCATTCCAGTTACTGCTTTTGTTATTACTCAATTGCCCCTTATTTGGCCAGAAGTAGCCTCGTCAGGCTGGCCTCTGGTTCCCTTTAGCATGCTGTTGATGGTCTTAGAAGCTATTAGCTTTCTTATTTTCTCTTATGATAAACTGTGTCTGTAAAAGATAAAATATTTTAGTATCAGCCAATTGAGATTTTTTTTAAAAATAATGATTTTTTCATTTTCTTTATACTAAATTCAATTTCTATTTTGTGGCCCCAATCCACCTGATGACAGAAAACTCCATCTAGATGCCGTCAAGCAACTTCAAAACTAGAAATTCCTGAGGCACTTCCCTTTTGAAAATTCAGTCACGCTCTGGAAGTTTTCCTCTTCCCTTCCTCTGTCCTCTCTGTAGTTGAGTCTGAGCTCTGTGGTTCATGCAAAGCTGCAGCAAGGGAGGGAATGGCCGCCCCTGAGCGCTGATCTATCCAGCACTACTATCTTCTGAGATGCACAGTTATCTCATCGTAAGCTTTGGTCATCAGCATGTCTACACATCAGCTGCTGTTGCCCTTCATGTAGACATCTCCTGGGGCTTCCACGACTTCCTATGTCAGAATCACCTAAGAATGACATCTGGCTTTTGGGTCACAAGGTCCATGGTTTCTTCCACTACCAGACCTTTAATATTGCAAGACTCTTTCAAGCCATCAACTCTCTGTCTCCTAATCCTCTCCAGGAATACAAAAATCTCAAGACTCCTAATTTTCTCTCCCTTAAAACCCCATAGAGTTATCCCTTTTGTCCTATACCATGTGTCCAAGAAAACATCTGTGGGACTTGCTACAATTTTATATTTCCAAATGGAAAGAGGAGCCCTGGACCCCTATACTTCAAGCGGGGTCCTTCATCCCTTCTGAAGGCTGAGCTGAGCTTTGGGAGTTTGGTGCAGAGAGCAGAGCCTCACAGCAACATCTAAAATCTCCTCTCCTCTGACTCTCTCCTTGTTCTTCTCCTTAGAGGTTCTTGCCTCATGTGCAGTGGAGAAAAATCCCATACTTACCATGTATTCTCAGTTCTGCCTGTCATTCATCAAGAGTGCAGCTTTTAACCTTGTAAGAACCAAGAGTGTTGAGACTGTTGATTGGGCACCGTAGTGTATGTATTTGGGGAATGTGTCTGCTAACACCTCACAGGTCATCCTGCCCCTCCTACCTACCTGCCCTCTGCGTCTATGTCCAACATGTCCCAGCTGCACTATTTATTTCCCTTTGATTATTTCACTAGGTTTCGGAGAAGGGATGGAGTGAATGGTTTGAATACCTTTTTTCAAAGCTCTGGTGTCAGAGGCGCTTCCTGAGTTGCTTGTCATTTAATTTGTTATTGTTAGGTGCCCCCTAGTTGATTTTTATCTCATAGTGACCCTGTGTGACAGAGTAGAACTTCCCCAAAGGGTTTTCTTGTCTGTAATCTTTATGGGAAGAGATTGCCAAGTCTTTCTCCCAGGCAGCTGCTGGGTGAGTTTGAATTGCCAACCTTTCAGTTGGTAGCCAAGCACTTAACTGTTACACCACCAGGAGTCCTTCAAGGTTAGTATTACATTTAATTAACTTTCTTTAAAGTCATATTTAACAGCTTTAGCTTACAGATTTTTTGTTGTTGTTGTTATGTGCTGTCAAGTCGGACCCGACTCATAGCGACCCCTCCTTGGGTTTCCGAGGCAGTATCACTATGGAAGTAGATTGCCCAACCTTCCTTCCGAGGACTGGCTGGTGGGTTTGAACCGCCAGCCTTCTGGTCAGCAGTCAAGTGCCTTAGCCACTGTGATACCAGAGCTCCCAGCTTACAGATATAAACACTAAAAAACAAAATTTAGGTAGAGAATTACTGGATTATAATCAATATCCACTGATTCCTTTCTAATAAAGAATGCCTTCCACAAATTATGAGAGAATCTTATAACTGATTCTACTCTCTAGTGTGAATTGAGGCAGTTGCTTTTTATCATAATATCTCTTTTAACTTTAAAAAACATAAGGTCCAATTGTCATGCTTCCTGTCTGCCTTCTGAAAATCGTGGAGTGTTTCTAGAATTATTGCTTAATCAAATTGAATTGCTTCTAAGAATTTGCTAGAAAATATATGTTGGCACTTACTTACCTTTCCTACTGGTTTTTTAATGAAAATCATCGACATCAGATTGAATTACCATGTCAAATCCCCTATTGTATTTCTTGTGCCTTTACAGCTTCATGCTACAAAACATCAGTGGCAATAAATAGAAAGGTTTTTCACAAGGTTTCACTCTTTTTCTTGTGTTATGAAGAAGGAATAAGGCATAATATAGTAAGCCATAATCACTTGTCCTAAAATAATAAAGCCCAAGTGTCAGATTTAATGAATCACTATTTTTCCATGCTGTCATAGGATACCACCAAAAGCAGCTGATTTCATGCTAATACTGGGTGGTCAAAATGGATGAAGTGTTGAATTAGTTTCATAATTTTGGATGAGCATTGGGAAAACAAACATTGTAAGCTGGTCAGCCATCAATTCACTGTTAAATTAAATCCCAAAGCTTTTAGGGAATAATCATACAGGGATATATTTCTACAAGTTATACGTATATATATTATGTGTTTGGAATCTGTAACCAGTTGCTGTTGAGTCAACTTCAGCTCATGGTGATCCTTGTGTGTTGGTAGATTTATGGTCTATCAGGTTTCGATGGCTGAGTTTTTAGAAGTAGACCATCAGACCTTTCTTTCAAAGGACTTTTGGGTGGACTGGAACTTTCAGCCTTTTGGTTAGCAGCCAAGTGCATTAACCATTTGTACCACAAGGGACTCCTCAGAATATATATATGTGTGTATTTATATACCTACATAATATAATTCTGAATATTCTAAATGTGGGTGTAGTGTGAATTTACTACTTAGAAGAAGATACATAGACCTTATATTTTGTTCATATTTGGGAAGTCTGACAATCAATGAAGAACAGTTTACCAATAAGTGATATAAATACCAGAATTTATACCACAAACATTTATTGCCCTTAATTACTAAATTGCGTAGCACTAAGATAATAATAGGGAGCCCTTGACATTTATTGTGTTTCTGTTGAGTAACTCAAGGGCTTAAACATGAGAAGACCATTGTAGACTCTAGTCAGTGCCTATTTCTGCTTACCCTCACTTCTCAGTGTTCCCATCCCATTCCCCACTCCTGTGAAAAGCTAATGGTCTCGACAAATATTAGCTAACATAACAGGAGAAGCATCTAGTGGGTAATGCAATAAAAACTCTCGCTTTTCCTGTTTCATTACAGCAAATTCTTCGCCATTCTAGAGAAAATGCAACGAAAGTTATATTCCTCATTACTGATGGCTATTCCAATGGGGGAGATCCTAGGCCAATTGCAGCCTCACTGCGGGATTTTGGAGTGGAGATCTTCACTTTCGGCATATGGCAAGGAAACATTCGAGAACTGAACGACATGGCTTCCACCCCAAAGGAGGAGCACTGCTACCTGCTCCACAGTTTTGCAGAATTTGAGGCTTTAGCTCGCCGGGCACTGCATGAAGGTAATGGAATGTAGTGTTAGTGTACCTTGAAATGGAGTTCTCTTTCCTCTTCCTGCCTGAAACCCACTGGAGAGTAATACCAAACCCTCAGAAGGTCTTCACTGAGCATGATGCCCTCGTACCCTTTGTGAATAATGAGATGAGCTGAATTTCCTAAGTAGAGATGACATTCTGACCTTGCAACAAAAGTATTATTGTTGTTGTTGTTTTCAACAGCTGTGATGTATTTCATTAAAATATCCATATGCTCCCACCTTGAACTATTGGAATCAATGGAATGAGTTTAGGTGTGTTTTGAGGCCACACACAGTGTGGGAACCCTTGACCTAGATCTCATTTATAGCTATCTGGACAGATGAAGTAAACATCCAGAGACATGCATAGTGAATCTCACCAGAATGTTTCCAGAACACGTGAAGAGCTAGGAACAATAAGTACTTGACACATGCTTGTAGACCTGATCATCTGAAGATTAATTTGTTTATGTATAAGCTTAAGAGCCGTAGTCCCCAAAGGGAAGAAGATCAGCAAATCCATTTGTTAGAGTTCTTCGCAAGAACGTTTAGTTGTGTGTCTTAAGTTAGATAAACCACCTTACATAATATGGATATGTTTCCTGGTGAGCCAGGAGAAGAAAGCACACTGGGGAGATTTAGCCTCAGACTAAAGTGAGATGGCAGATTACTTGACTTGATCCTTGACTTGATCCAAATGACTTGATCCTTGCATGTATCCATGTGCAAGATCCAATTGGATGGTAAAGTGTGGCAGCACGGGGCTCCAAACAATTGGTGATGTTTATAACAAGCAGGTCAGGCTTATTGTAGTTCCAAGAGAAGCGTATAGAGCCAGATCTCAGGCAGCAGCTGTGGACACAACAAAAAAGATCGACCTCTCTGAAGGCTCATGCTAGCAAAGTTAGTGGAGGTTAGGACCTTACTGGAGTGGGCAGGGATTTAAGGCAGAGCTTAGAAGCAGCAAGAAAATGGATTTGGGGAGTAATGCAATTTTACATTTCAGTTCTAGGCCTGCAACTTAATGAAGTCTAGTTTTTAATGTCACTGCCATCGAGTTGGATCTGACTCAAAGCAACCCCTCCTTGGGTTTCCGAGGCGGTATCACTACGGAAGTAGATTGCTCAACCTTCCTTCTGAGGCGTGGCTGGTGGATTTGAACCATCAGCCTTCTGGTTACCAGTCAAGTGCCTTAGGCACTATGCCACCAGAGCTCCTTAGTTTTTAATAGTTAGGACTTAAAGATTGAATCTCAGTTCTGTCACCTTTTCGCTAAGTGACTTTGGACCAGGCCTTCAAATTGGTTCAGCCCACTTCAGTCTTGGCTGAAAGAGTGACACCAGACAGACTCAGATTTTTAAAATGTGAGTAAACTGTATGCTAACTGGAAAGAAGTATAGGCTGAAGCCCTGCTGGAAGCTTAACCTCCCTCTTAGAAAACAAGGAGAACATGCACACTGCATAGCAACCAAATCTCTTGACTAGCGGAGTAGAAAACACCAGTCGGTGCCTGGCTCAAAGATGGTGGCCAGCCATGCTCCTTTAAATGGGTATCACTCTCCACAGTCCTGGCAGTAATCAAGTGGCATGCACCAGGGCTCACTCTGCCTCTTCCAAGTCTCCCATTCCAGGGCTTTAACCCAGATCCCCCAAATTTTAAAAATTTGTGTCTGTTCAAGTTTTACTTTGCCAGCTATGACTAAACCAGCTCACACCGGTTCAAGGCCCTGCTTTGGAAACATGCTTTAACTTTTGGATATCTTAGCCTTTATGTTAATATCATAGGGAATAAAAATAGTACCTACTTTATAGTATTGTTGCAATAACTAAATGAGTTAATATGTGTAAAGTGATTAGACCAGTAACTGAGGGTTTGTTTTACTAAGCCCTCAATTACGATCCACTACTATTATTTCTTTTGGCAATTTATCCAACATCACCAAGCTTCCATTTCCTCTGCTTTTCAAAAGGACAGTATAATATGTACCAAAAAACCAAAGTCACTGCTGTTGAGTTGATTCTGACTCCAAGTGACCCTGTATTATAGAGCAGAATTGCTCCACGGTCCCCAACACTATACATCTTTGTGGAAGCAGACTTGCCCATCTTTCTCCCACAGAGTGGCAGGAGGATTAGAACAGCTGATTTTGAGGTTAACAGCTGAGCACTTAACCACTTTGCCACCAGGGTTCCTATAATATGTACCAGGACAAAATAAAGTACTATTTATACTGCACCATATATTGTTTCTAGCACATCACAGAAATTCAGTGAAGTGGGAAAAGAAGGTGGTTGTATTTGGGGATTATGGGTGTTATTAGATGGGCTTATGAAGTTATGAAGGAGCTCTGGTAGCATAGTGCCTAAGGCACTTGACTGCTAACCAGAAGGCTGGAGGTTCAAACCCACCAGCTACTCCTTGGAAGGAAGGTTGGGCAATCCTACTTCTGTAGTGATACTGCCTCGGAAACCCAAGGAGAGGTCGCTATGAGTCGGGGCTGACTCGGTGGCACATAACAACAACAACATGAAGTTATGGAGGTGATTATGTGTTATAGAGAACTAATTTCCAGTCCTGTCATTTCTCTGTATTGTAGTATTGGGGTCTCTTGCTTTGAAGAGAGTTGACCCAGAACCTGGGTGGGTCAGAGCCTTAAAAGAAAAGGTTTTGGTTACTATAACTCAAAAAAGTTTTGGAAGGAACCACTTTTATTACAGTAAATTAAAATCTAGAATGTGTAATACTTGGCTAAATTTCTAGCCTTGGTAAGGGGAGACTGTCTTTACTGGAAAGACACGAGCAGTTTGCAGGGAACGAGCCTCCTCTGCCTCTTTGTTTTTTGAGGCTACTTTCAATTTGGACAGATCCATTCTCAGTCTCAAGATTGTCCATGCATCTGGCCGTTCTCAGTCAACATAGGTTCTAGAGTCATAGCCTTCCCCATATGTAACTCATCCGTTTATTTCTCTCCCAGATCTGAATGCCAGCACACTAGTCCTGGCTAGGTTTTTTATTGCTTTATAAGCTGCTTATTGCCAAGTCAACCTGTGGCCCAATGCCTCAGAGCTAAGGAAGTGCCAGGTACCCAAGTTGCAGGCCTTTTACCTCCACCATACTGTACTGGAAGGAGCTGTAATAGGGTGCCTGGAGGTGCAGGTCTCTTTCCCTAGCAGCTGCAGTCTTTCCTTTCTGTTGTTCAGAGCCATAATACCGTGGACAAATGTTTCATAATTGTGACCACCACCAATCTCCTTCCCAAGTATTCAGTTGTAACCTGTATGCCTCGCTGAAACTCATCCACATGTGTTCCTACTACAGGCCCATCCATAAGTCTGGGCCAAGCACCATAGAACCAGCACTAGAATTAAACTGATTTTGAACTCCTTCAACAGAATTGTTGTTGTTGCTGTTGTTACGTGCCGTCGAGTCAGATCCGACTCATAGCGACCCCTCCTTGGGTTTCCGAGGCGATGTCACTACGGAAGTAGATTGCCCAACCTTCCTTCCAAGGAGTGGCTGGTGGGTTTGAAACGCCAGCCTTTTGGTTAGCAGTCAGGCTACCAGATCTCCTTTCAACATTATTTGCCCGATTCTGGGCCATTCATTTTTGGGTCAGCTATACTGAGCCTTATCCTGACTTGTTAAGTCATTTCTTAGCTTACCTCCTGTGCTCAGAATGGTCTCTATTTTCATAACATATGATAAAATTTAAAATTAAGAGATAAACTGGATCCTGATTCTGTCGTTGAATTTATCTGGTGCCGTTATTTACGTCTGAAATCAAATCCCTGTGGAGATAGTAATATCTATTCTTAAGCTAGCGGCTCATGGTCAGCACTCTTACGCAGCAATCAGGGTTGTGGTTTTATTCCTCATTTGAACAAGGATTTTAGAAGTCTCGCAGTGCTGCCTGACCACATGGTGAGGCAATGGGACAGTGCTGGCTTGTAGGCCAGCCAGGGGAGTGACCTGGGGAACCGACTGCGTTACTTCCCGCTACATCTGGAGATTCCTTGCTAAAGTATTTCATTTCTGCCTGACCCTGCATGGCCTTGAGAACTTAGGATGAGGTCCCGGACTGAGATGATTTAACTGGCTGAAATGAATTCCCAGACTGTGCTAGTGCAAATCATACACATTAATATTCGGGTGGGGATGGGGAGCAGTTGGGAATTAGATGGATATGAAAAGATATTTTCTGCAGCCTGCGCCTACACTTTAGAGACTAGAGAATGTAACATTTGACCACTAATTCATTTTTCATTGCCCTCTGTCACATGTGATTGGCAGATCTGCCTACTGGGAGCTTTATTCAAGAGGACATGTCCCACTGCTCACATCTTTGTGAAGCTGGCAAGGACTGCTGTGATCGGATGGCAAGCTGCAAATGTGGGACGCACACAGGTCAATTTGAGTGCATCTGTGAAAAGGGTTATTATGGGAAAGGACTACAATACGAATGTACAGGTGAGTTTCCAGTTTGTGTGTAACTGTATCAGTTATCTCTGGCTGTGTAATAAATGACCCCCAAACTCAGTGGCTCAGAACGGTAAGTATTTGTTGGTGCTCGAGTCCATGGGTCAGCTCAGCATCTCCTTTGGTCTGAACCGTGCTGACCTGCGCGTTTGCAGTCAGCTGTGTGTTGGGTCGGCTGCTCTGCTGACCTCATTGGCTTCAGTTTTGGGTTCAGCTGCTTGTAATCTGGTCTCAAATGGCGTTGTCTTTGATAACTGGACTGTCCTCTGTAGGCCTTCTCATCCTCCCTCGGCATCAGATGGGTTTATTTACATGGTGGTGGCTATGGTCCAGGAGGAGGAAGGGAAGCTTGTCAGGCTTCTTGAAGGCTATGTTCAGAGCTGAAGGGGGAAATAGAGAGCTTTTATTTAATCAGTCGAATCGATGAGCCCAATCTGCCCTCTTGGCATCATTGTTGTTAGCTGCCACGAGTCAGGCCAACTCATGGTGACCTTATGCCTAACAGCACAAAGCACGCCTGATCCTGCATCACCCTGTGATCACTGAGGATCGGAGGTAGTCGTCTATGTGGCTTCCGTTGGCTGGTTTTCACTAGGCCCCTCTTCTTAGCCCGTCTTAGTCTGTAAGCTCCAGGGCACCTACTCAGCATCATAGTAGCACCCAAACCTCCCCGACAGATGGGCAGTGGCTGTCTGTGAGGCAGATGCGTTAGCCGGGAATCTCGCCCAGGGCTCTTGCGTGGGAGGTGAGAATTCCACCTCAGAACCTCCACTGCTCTCCCTTAAGCCAAAATATGCCCCAGTCTGTGAGAAATTAAAGCCAGTGGGTTCCCCGCATCCAGGCCACATGCAGTTTATGAGTTTACCACAGAAAGTGCAACGACATTCATTTGATGGTCTTTTGGCTCTTAACAGTCGCCACAGAGGGGCAAAGAAAAGTTCTAAAAGTATCATCATGTTTTGAGAAGGGACATTTATATTTTTATATTTGATTAAAAGGCAAGAAGAGCAATTTAGAATTCTTATGTTCTCTGTGATAATTTAGGACATACCTGATATTTAGAAGTAGAATGTGGCTTTTCTGTGTGTGGTAGCATTTTACTCGCTCATTTGTTCCATTTTTACCTACAAAGCAACATGTTCTTCATAGTTTGCAGCCCTTGGGTGATTCGCTGTTTTGGGAAAATGCATTCCCATGGAAATTAACACCTACCAGGAAAATTTAGAAGCAGTAGGTTTACCATGGGAGCTCTGGTAGCATAGTGGCTAAGACACTTGCCTGCTAACCAGACGGCTGGCGGTTCAAACCCACCAGCCACTCCTCGGAAGGAAGGTTGGGCAATCCTACTTCCGTAGTGATACTGCCTCGGAAACCCAAGGAGGGGTCGCTATGAGTCGGGGCCGACTCGACGGCACATAACAACAACAACAACAGGTTTACCATGTGGCCTTTCCGTGTTTGTTTCTTGTGAATGTTATTTGACTAAACTGACAGTTGGTAGATGAGCCTGCTCCGCAGCCAGGAACTTGCTTCTCTGCCGTCTACCTGTCATGCTTTCTGCCTCTCTTTCTTTTCTCCTCTTTCCCCTCCGTTTCCTTGCGGGACATTTCCTCTGGTATTATTCTTTCACTCTGTTTATTCCTCTTGCCCCTCACCTCCCTTCCCCCACCCGGCTCTGAGCCCAGCCGGCAGACACATCCTTTCCTGGGTCTGACCATCCACACTCACCCTGCAGAATCACTCCTTTTTTGGCTCCGCTCCCACCCACCAGCAGGCTTTCTCACTTAAGCAGAAAAAGGGGTGAGGGTGGGGGCAGATTCAACCCAACTGCCTTTGAGCTGGCAGAATGCCTCTCCTTGTTTTCTCCTCCTCTTGAATCTTCCCACACTCTCATCAACAGCCCAGCTTGGCGCTCTCCCGCACCTCCTCCTTCCGTCCTGCGTCCTAGCCCACCAAACACAGGCAGAAGCTCTCATTTTCCTCGCTCCATGCTGTCGTCAGCATATCTGGTTTCTGTGTGGTCCTAGACTGGGCTGCTCCCTGCCAATAAGCCCCTGCTACGTGGCTGCCGGGCAGCGTCAGCCACGTGGTGCTGCAGCCCCCACTGCTCCACGGTCATTGTGGCATCTCAGGGGATAAGAATGGGAGGTTCACAAGTCCACTCCCCCACTTGCCCAAGTAACTGTGGCTGCTACCAGAAGTACACTCCATTGTGAAAGGCAGAGAAGTCCATAGAATGTGCAAGGTTGGAAGGACCTGTGGTATGAGCATCCTTGGAGGGGTAGGGGGACCACTTGATGTTGGTTCCAGCCAAGAACACCAAGCGCAAAAGGACTAGTTTATCTGTCCCATCTTTTAATTGGTATATCTCAGCTTAATTCTTTCTTACACATTTAAATGAGATGGAGTTCCATCGAGGTAAATGTTCATGTTATTGTCAATATTTGTTTCCAAGGGATTAGGAAAAGTTGTATTGAGACTCCAACGTGTATACTGTGACTGCGTAGTTGCAGTTGGCGTCTCTCACTGTAGACTTCTCCAGCTTACTAAGAGCTAAGAGGAGAATAAATAAATGAACATCATTTTTCATGACATGAAAGATTCATTACCAGACTCTTTTCTGTTGAAAAGTCAGCCAGATCTCCCCAGAAAAGAATATTAACTCTAAATAACCCAGAACTGAAAACCAGGAAGCTTTTTAAAACCCATTTTGTCAACAAATGTTATTGAGCCCCTTCTCTATGTCAGGGAGCTCTGGTAGCATAGTGCCTAAGTCACTTGACTGCTAACCAGAAGGCTGGCGGTTCAAACCCACCAGCCACTCCTCGGAAGGAAGGTTGGGCAATCTACTTCCGTAGTGATATGCCTTGGCAACACAAGGAGAGGTCGCTATGCGTCAGATCTGACTCGACAGCACATAATAACAACAACAACACTCTCTATGTCAAGCCCTATGCTAGATAGACTTCAGCAAGGGAGCCAATGGTGAGCAAAAAGACGTGGCCTCTACCTTCTTGGAATTTGCAATCTAACCACACAAATAAATATATAATTAAAAACTCCAGAATGTGCTGTGCAATAAATGTCCATGGTATGAAGAAGAGACCCCAGGGATGGCCAACCTACGAGAGTCCCCTTTCAGCTGAGATCTGAAAGATGACTAGATGAGCACTGTTGTATTTTTCAAGGACAGGATGCTACCTTTCATTTGGAATAGTTGGAATTCTGAGTATTTATCCTCCCAGTAGAAGCAATTCCTTTGAAAAGCAAATCATTCCTCTTTAGAGCCAGAAGGAATCTCGGAGATTTTCTGCTCTAAACCCCTCATTCTGCAAGAGGAAATTGAGGCCTAGGGAAAGAAGAGTATTTCGCAGAACCTGAAAAGGGGCCCGGCACCCTTTTCTATAAGTCTTATGTTATTTTCAAGATACCACTCCACTAATTTTGCATTTTTGAAAATAATTTCTCCTACGTAATGCTTTCCAGATCCCTGAATACTGAACTGGGCTCAAAATGTTTACAGACACAGAAAGATCAAATGAAAAGAAGGCCCTACTTCCACTCCTAGCTCTGTCACTCACTTTATCCATCCTTCACCTTTAACATAGGCACTGGGACCATGATGACACTGATGATGACAGCAAAAATAACTCTTAGTGATGATAATAACTAATACTTAAAGAAAACCAAAAACAAAAGCCACTGCCATTGAGTCGATTCTGACTCGTAGCAACCCCCATTAGATTTCAAAGAAATCCAATCTTTCAGAATGGATCAAATCAAATCTTTACAGAGTGGATTGCTTCATCTTCTTCCCACAGAGCAGCTGGTAGGTTTGAACCACTGACCTTCTGGTTAGCAGCCAAATGTTTTACCCACAATGTCACCAGAGCTGCTTAATGTTTAAATAGTGCTTACTAAAGAGCATTTCAAAAGTTCAAACCCACCAGCCACTCCTTGGAAGGAAGATGGGGCAATCTATTTCCGTAGTGATACTGCCTTGGAAACCCAAGGAGGGGTCGCTATGAGTCGGGTCCGACTCAATGGCACATAACAACAACAACAACAAAGAGCATCCAAGCATGATTGATATTGACTCATTTAATCTTCCTAATAATTCTGAGACAGTGTTCCATTTTAGCAATAAGGACGGTATGGCATTGAAAAGTTACGTAAATTTTCCAGCATCACACAACTACTATATGTTGTTGTTGTTGTTATGTGCCATCGAGTCAGCCCTGACTCATAGCGACCCCTCCTTGGGTTTCCGAGGCAGTATCACTACGGAAGTAGGATTGCCCAACCTTCCTTCCGAGGAGTGGCTGGTGGGTTTGAACCGCCAGCCTTCTGGTTAGCAGTCAAGTGCCTTAGCCACTATGCTACCAACTACTATATAGCCAGGATATAAATCCAGATAGTCTGGCTCCAGAGTCTATAGTCCTGCTGTGGGGATAGATATTTAACAAATAAACATTAAAAAAAATACCCTTCAAACTCTAAGAATCAGTTTGACCCTTACGAGATCACCTGTATTTGGTCGTTTTTGACCTACAAAATGGCAGCTTTATATAGTTCCACTCATACTAGGGAGGAAAAGAACAGAATAAGTTATGTACAGTGCAAATCTGATCATGCTACTTCCTTGCTTAACATTCTTGAATAGTTCTTCATTCATAGAATAAACTTCAGGTTCCTTACCATGGCGTGTAAGGCTCTGTGTGATTTGTCCTTTGCCTTCACCCTTGGAGCTGAAAACGGGGCCTAGTTACGGTTGGGCTGAAATAACAAGCTATTTCGTGCCTCAGACCCTTTTTCGTGCTGCTGCTTCCGCCTCCCTTTTTCCACCACACCCAACTATTTCATTTGTTCCTACTTCATCAGACTAGTAATTCTAACAGTCAGTGAGTAACTCTCCAATTCATATTGAACTTCCCCTGCTTGCCTTCAGAACAAGGAACCCTGGTGGCTCAGTGTTTAAGTGCTTGGCTGCTAACCAAAAGATAGCCTCTTCAAACCTACCAGCAGCTCTGTGGGAGAAAGATGTAGCAGTTTGCTGGCATAAAGATCACACCCTTAGGAGCCCTATGGGGGCAGTTCTACTCTGTCCTATAGGGCCACTGTGACTTGGAATCGACTCGACGGTAGTGGGTTTGGTTTTTGGCTTGGTTTTTGGCTTTCAGAACTCAGTTAGCACTAAGTGAAAAAGACATAAGTAGGAAGTTGACTTTCATATCTTAAATATACAAGGACTCATTGTTGAAATATTACACAATTGCATGGTTTCTGTCTGTGTTAGTCACCACTGGATTCCTAGCATAATACCTGGCACATGGTAAGAAATATATAGTTAAAGAGCTCTGGTGGCATAGAGGTTAAGGCATTTGGCTGCTAACCAAAAGGTTGGTGGTTCAAATCTACCAGCTATTCCATGGAAGAAAGATGGGGTCATCTGCTTCCATGAAGATTTACAGTCTTTGAAACTCAGTGGAGGTCACTGTGAGTCAAATTGACTTCATGATAGTGAGGTTGTGTGTGTGTGTGTGTGTGTGTGTGTATTTATTTATTTGAATGCAAAATGTTTATGTTTGGTTAACCTTTGCCAACAATAAGTCAAATACAGTGTACGGGTTGATTTAGTAGATTGGTCATTTTAAGATAAATAGCTCATCAAATCAGTTGTGAATAGCTAGCTAATGCCTGTTGTGAATCCCAGCAGTTGCAGCTGTTCTGACTTTCCCCTAAAGGAATTTGAGAGTCACAAATATAGAGACAATAGGCATTTTGAGGACACTGCTCCATTGCAGAGATTGGTTCCATCTCCGTGAGTCTGGAATGACTAGCAGGTTGGAAATTAGAGCTGAGTGGAGATCAAGGCGTCTTGCTAGCTCATTGGAACCATTGCTTCAGTGATATACCCCACTCCCGGCCCATCTCCTGCAAACAAACAGACACATTTTCCTGTCTAAATATTTTATCACTTCTTTGGAAAGG
>NW_006921624.1:16721314-16737425 GCF_000298275.1 Orycteropus afer afer
CAAAGAACTCTAGAAATACTTGAATGGAAACCAAAATATTTGGAAATCTTGTTCTCTGAACAGAACTTTTTTTTTTTTTTTTAAAAAAAAAAAAACCTCCCAGCCATGCCTAATAATGGGTTTGTAAGGTGTAAGGAATTTGTACAACGTATTCCTGTTTGCTTTTTTCTGAGGGAATATTGCTAGTATGTCAAGGCTGGTTCTCATCAATTTAGTGAGGAGGATGGGTAACTGCTGCCTAGATTAGGCTAATTTGTCAGTTTTCCCTTGAGTGAGGTGACTCTTCAGCCCCAGTAGTGTACTTCTCTAGTCTATTGTGATTATTTTCTAACAGGAGTAATCATGAAATTTTACCAGTAGTCTGTTCCCATTGTGTCTTGTTGAGCTAAGTGTGACTTATAGCAACTCTGAATATGACAGAGCAGGATTGCTCCCAAGGGTTTCCTAGGCTATGGTTTTTAGAGGAGTAGATCATATCTTTTCTCCTTCAGAGCCTCTGGTGAGTTCAACCAACAATCTTTCACTTGGCATCCGAGGGCTTAACCATTGTGCCGTCAGGGTTCCTTTGGTCTGGCGCATCACAAGCCCTCAAAGCATTCTTTAAACATATATGCAAAATTATATCTGATTTCTAAAATTGTCAAGACAAGTATTGTCACCAACTTCAAGTTACCACTGTAAAAATCTTGCTTTTCCCTTTGTACTTCTTCCCAGCTCTTCTTGGCTCTTCCCAACAACAGTGCTATGGAGACAAAGGAAAAACATCTAAAATCTGCTAAATACATGGTCTTAAAACTTTCTTTGCTCATGTAACCCCTAAAGAATATTGAAAAATCATGTAGCCCTCGTTGATTATTTTCTTCTAAACTTTTTTTATTGTTGAGCATATACGTGGCAAACATACACTAATGCATTATTTCTACGTGTAGAATTTAGAGACACCGATGACGTTCCTTTTGTGCAACTGTTCTCACCCTCCTTTGCTGAGTTGTTCTTCCCTCATTAACATCAACTCACTGCCCCCTCAAATTCCTATTGAATCCTTCAGATTACTGTTGTCACTCAGATTCCATGGAGATAGTTCTTACAAGAGCACAATGTTCAGGACAGAACTTTTTTTTACTAATTAAGCTAAACTACTTGGTTTTATGGGACTGCTAACCAGAAGGCTGGCGGCTCAAACCTACCAGCCACTCCCCGGAAGGAGGTTGGGCAATCTACTTCCCTAGTGATACCGCCTCAGAAACCCAAGGAAGGGTCGCTATGAGTCAGGTCCACTTTGATGGCAAACAGCAACAACAACTTGGTTTTAAGATGACTTCAGGGGCTGTTTCTGGCTTAAAGTTTAAAGACTATCTCAGGGCAATAGTTTCAAGGATTCATCCATACTCCATGGCTCCAGAAAGTCTAAAGTCCACGAGAATTTGAAATTCTACTCTGCATTTTCCTCCTTTTGATCAGGAGTCTTCTATGAAATCTTGATCAAAATGTTCAGTAATAGTAGCAAGGCGCCATCCAGTTCATCTGGTCTCACGGCAAAGGAGGCAATTGTTCATGGAGGCAATTGTTGTTGTTGTTGTTGTTATGTGCCATATCCTCCTCCTTCTGACTCTGCTTCTTCCTCTGTTGCTCCGAGTGAATAGAGACCAATTATTGCACCTTGGATGGCTGCTTGCAAACTTTTAAGACCCCAGGCACTATACAGTGAACTAGGAAGTAGAACAGAAGCACTAAACATGTTATTAGGCCAGTTAACTGGGATGTGCGATGAAACTATGACCCTAAACCTCCAAACCAAGGAACCAAATCCCATGAGATGTTTCTTTGTACATAAGTAGCCTCGGCTAACCAAAAAAAAAAAAAAATGAACTCACTGCCATCAAGTCGATTCCAACTCATAGCAACCCCCTCTAGTGGTGTTGTGCCTCAGGCATGTGACTGCTATCCAGAAGGCTGGTGGTTCAAACCCACTAGCCACTCCTCAGAAGGAAGATTGGACAATCTACTTCTGTAGGAAACCCAAGGAGGGGTCGTTAGGAGTTGAATCCAGCTTGATGGCAGGGAGTTTAGTCTGTGTTTGGGTTTCTAAGGTGGTAAATCTTTACAGAAGTAAATCACCGAGTCTTCCTTCAGCGGAGTGGCTGGTGGGTTTGAACCACCAATCTTCTGGTTAGCAGTTAAATGCCTTACGCACTATGCCCTGACAGCTCTGCTCCTCCTTTTGTTTTGTTTTGTTTTGTTTTTTGGCCATTGTGTAAACACATCTATCATATACCTTTTGGCAATTCAGCTTTCTACAGGTGTCCAACTTACTGACAACCATTACAGTATCGGCTGTGCAATCCTCCTCTTCATGAGATTTTTCCACACCATTAACCGTCCTTTTCCCCTCCCTCCCGCTCCTGGTAACCACTAATAAACTTTGGTCTCTGTACATTTGCTTAGTCTTGTCTTTTTATGTAAGTGTGGGCATACAATATTTGTCCTTTTGCAATTGGTTTATTTCTGTCAGCATACGTAATATCTTCAGACTGCATGCATTCTGTAGCATTTATCAGGACTTCATTTCTTCTGCTGGCTGAGTAGTTGTATTGCATGTATGTGCCCCATTTTGGTTATCCATTCATCTGTTAATGGACACTTAGTTTGTTTCCACCTTTCAGCTATTGTGAAGAGCACTGCAATGCAGATTGTGTACACATCTCTTTGTGAGTCTCTGCTTTCTTTTGGATACATACATAGGAATGGAATTGCTGGATCATATGGTAGTTCTATTTTTAGTTTTTTGGAAACCTGCCACGCTGTTAAGGAGTTCTGGTGGCATCCACACTGTTTTCCACAACAGCTATACCATTTTGCATTCCCACCAATAGTGGATGAGGGTTCCAGTTTCTCCACATCCTTACCAAAATTTATTTTCTGTTTTGTTTTTTCAATCTTAGCCATCCTAGTGGGAATGAAATGGTATCTTGTTATGGTTTTGATGTGCTTTTCTCTAATGACTAATGATGCTGATCATCTTTTCATGTTTGGTTACCTTTTGAATGCCTTCTATTGTAAAATGTCTATTCATATCCTTTGCCCGTTTTATGATTGAGTTATTTGTTATTTTGTTGTTAAATTGTTTAAGTCCTATGTATATATATTGGTTATTAGATTCTTGTCAAATAAATGGTTTACAGAGATATTTGCCCAGTCAGTAGCTTGTCCTTCACTCTTTTTGGTAAAGTCCTTTGATAAAGTTTTCAATTTTTATGAGGTCTCATTTATTTATTTTGTCTTTTGGTGCTTTTGCTTTTGTTGTTATATTAGATAATCCATTGCTTTGCTTTGTTTTTCAAATTTTATTGTGCATTGGGTACAAATTTACAGAGCAAAATTGTTTTACATTCAACAGTTCATGTACATTTGATTTCACACCCCGATTACCATCCTCAACCCTAAGAAACTCTCCTCCCCTCCCGTCCCTGTGACTACCTCCTCACTGTGCCCTTCTGAACTCCTGTCTGAACTCCTGTCTGTCCAGCTTTCTCTCTATGTGAATGTTGCCCCTCTGGTGCCCTATGGCCAATTGCCCTAAGGGGTGAATCTCCGTAGAGTAGGTGGGTGTATCACCCTGAGTAGATGTTCTGCATGTAGGTCTTTCTGCTGGTGGGTTGAGAGTGTAATTCCAGGCCCAAAGGATAACCTGGGGCCATAGTCTTGAGGGTACCTCCAGACTCTATCCGACCAGTAATTCTGATGATTTTTGTGTTTTTGAATTTTGTTCTACATGTTTCCTCCTACTCTATTCAGGATCTCCAATTTTGATCCCTTTCCGAGTGGTTGGTGTTGGTAGCTGGGCACCATCTAGTTCTTCTGGTTTCAGGGTCCATCATATCCTTGGACTGATTTTTTGAGATGCCTTTGACTTTCTTCACTCTTCTTTGCTTCAGATGAGAGCAGACCAATAGTTGCATCTTAGATGGCTATTTGAGAGATTTTTAAGACCCCAGTCACTACTCACCAAAGTAAGTTGTGGAACAAGAGTTTTAGGTACTATGTTGTGCCACTTGAGCTTGGTGTCCCATGAGACGATAGTCGAGTCAGCAGGCCCAGTGATTACCTCTGTCAAGGTGTTTGGCTGTTTCTGAGAGGTTACTCCAGTTCTATTTTCTGTTGCTTCTGTAATGTGTGTGGCTAATTT
The DNA here is from genome assembly GCF_000298275.1 of Orycteropus afer afer. Lineage (NCBI taxonomy): Eukaryota > Metazoa > Chordata > Mammalia > Tubulidentata > Orycteropodidae > Orycteropus > Orycteropus afer. Next base: position 16,725,501 of record NW_006921624.1, read on the forward strand.
TGTAGCACAAATGCATAGGTATGATTTAGATAATCCGTTGTTGAAGGCTAGGCCTGATAGTATTGCCTCTGTTGTTCGTCTAAGAATTTTATAGTTTTAGTTTGTACATTTAGGTCCTTAATCTATTTTGAATTTGTTTTTGTGTATGGTGTGAGACATGGATCCCATTTCATTTTTCTGCATGTGGAAATCCAATTTTTCCAGCACCATTTACTAAAGGGACTCTCCTTCCCCACTGAATGGACCTATACCCCTTATTGATTTTTAAGTAGCCATCTAAAATTTTCCCTTCCTGGATTTACTGGCAGTATCTCTACAGAAGCAGACTGCCCAGTCTTCCTTCTGATCTAAAGTTTTTCATAAGGACTTTAAAGGACATAATTTCCATAGTACTGTATTGACATTTGAATTAGTTTCCTAGGTAGTCATACAAAATACCACAAACTAGGTGGCTTATGACAACAGCAATTTGTTGTCTCACAGTTCCGAAGGCTAATAATCTGAATTCAGGGTGTTGACGGGGCCGTGTTCTCTCAGAAGGCTCTAGGGGAAGAGCCTTTCTTGTCGCTCCTGGTTTCTGGTAGCCCAGACTACCTGTTCCTCTTTCACTTGGAAACATTTCATTAAACCTGATCATCTCAGAACATTTCAGGAAAATCAGAAGAAGGCAAATTTAGCAAGTCAATAATTTTTAATAAAATTCTTTTACCTCACAATGAGCACTGTAATATATTCTTTTTTTTTTTTTTTTAGGATTTGGGTGAAGATTTACAGAGTAAATTCACTTTTCATACAGCAGTTCACATATACTTTGTCTCATGTCATTGACCAAAATTTACAATGCAGCAGCTCCCCTCCCACTTCCTCCCCATAGTTACCTCCTCCCAGTGTCCATCCCTTCATACTCTTCTGCACCCTGAGCTATCTCCCTGTGCATAAGCAGCCCTTCCTTCTCCCATGATTGTTCTCTCCAGGGCGTGTGTCTACTTGAGGTAAATGTTTAACTCACATGCCTGTACTTTGTTTGGCTGGAAACCACAGTTGTGGGTTCAATTCCAGACCTGAAGGGCAGCTAGGGGCCATAGTCTCAGTGGTTCCACCAGGCTCTATTGGACCAGCAAACCTGGTCCCCACCTTCTTTTTTTTTTTTTTGCCTCCAAATGATTTTGAGTTTTGTTCCACATTGTTCTCCCTCTTTATGCAGGATCTCCTACATCCCTTCCAAGTGGATGGCAGTGGTAGCTGGGCACCATCTAGTTCTTCTGGTCTCATAGTTGTATAGGTTGCAGATCGGATGGTGTACCAGTTGCTAGGACTGATTGTTTCCATTAATTTTGGTTTTCTTCTTTCTTCTTGATGAGGAGAGACCCATTGTTGCATCTAGATGGCAGCTTGCTAGCTTTTAAGGTCCCAGTCGCTACTCGCCAAAGTAGTAGGTGGAACAATGTTTTGTATAGTATGTTATGCCAATTGAGCTTGATGTCCCCCGTGACTATGGTCCCAAGCCCGCAGGATCAACTACTCGGTCCCTCTGGGTAGCTGGCTGTGACCAAGTAATGACCATAACCTTGCCCCTTGTCAGCTCTACTATACACCTGGGAATTCTGATCATTCACATGAACTTATAGGCCCATTGTCTGCCAACCCTATATATGATCTTGGATACACTCTCCATTTAGACATACCTAATTGTTTAGCTTGTTCACCCGTCTATCCGTTCCTATACCCATGTTTGCTTTCACTGACAACTCAGTACTGTATATGCAGAGGGGTTCATACTTGTTGTCTGTGCTGCCCATGTAACTCTCTATGTCTTTCTCATCCTCAATGCTGCCATATTGGTCACTCACATTTGGTACATTGCCCTTCTCTTCACCCAAATCAATATTTATCTCTATCTATCTAACAGCATTCCCTCCCCTGTAATATATTCTTAGAGAAGTCTTTGAGCCATAGTCTTAGCTCATTTAATTTGTGGGAAAATGTCCACCTTGTAAGCTATTTGAAAATGATATTTCTCACCGTTAAATCTATCCACCAAATCAGATTTACTTTCTGGGAGAAAAGGCTAAATATTGTCATAGTCCAGTGAGAAGCGTATCACTTTGAATACTACAGCTGATAAGTAAAGCAGGGCATTTGCTGTAAGTTTATGAGCTGGATGGAGTAACTGCACTTTTCATTTTTCTTACGGACATTTTCTTCTTTGCTCTGTGCTCACTGGCTCTTCTTTAAAAGCCGCACCATATTGACAGTAGTCAGGGGTTGAAAAGAAAGGTGGTAAATGAACAATGTATCTGAATTGGAAACATCCTGGCGTTGGCCTAAACAGCCCAGCGTCAGAAAATATGTGAGAGGTATTTAACTGAAATATGTGATAGCTAGACAAAATAAATAAATAAATAAACACTGCTATCAAATCAATTCCAATGCATAGTGACCCTACAGGACAGAGTAGAAATGCCCACTGGGTTTCCAAGGCTGAAACCTTTACAGAGGCAGACTGCTACATTTTTCTCCCTGGAGCAGCTGGTGGGTTCAAACCTCCCACCTTTCAGTTAGCAGCTGAATGCTTAACCATTGTGCCACCAGGGCTTTTGATGAAAGCTAGAGGTCATGATTAAAGGAGGGTTTTCAGATACCAAAGTTTTGAGTTGTGCTGGAGGCTTTTCACCCTAGTAAGATTTAAGAGTGAGAAGTACACAGTTCTTTTGTAAAATGAACGTATTTTCTGTTTTGTTTTGTTTTTTCCAATCGTAGCCATCCTAGTAGGGGTGAAATGTGGGGAAGGGAAGCTAATTATGAAAAGATGGTATAAAAACTTTTGCAGGCCAATCAATTTAGGTAAGAGTCCATATGAATATTAAGGTTGTAGAAATTGGTCTCTTAAAACTCTCCAGACTACATCCATGTACCTCTTATAAGTCTTTGGAAACTTGTTTATTTAGAGAAGAGGAAACTGAGTTTTAGAGAACTTAAGATGTTTACCTGATGTCTTTCACCCAGAAAATGGTGGAGCTAGCTTCCAGACCTGGCTCTCTCTAACCCCAGACTCCTTGCCGTCTCTGTGATGTTAGCTTGCTTATAATCCATCCACAGCATTGCACAGTCATTATTCTTCAAGGAAATGATCCAGAGAGCTTTAGCTTGCTCTCTCCAAGATACCTTTAAAATAAACAGCTCTTCCCTGTTGTAGCTCAGTATCCTTGATGTTAGGTTCCCTGGGGTCTGCCCAGGGTAGGTGCTCACTCAATGTTAGATGTTTAGTCAAATTTGGAATTGTTAGCAATTTGAAAACGATAGCCCATGCTACAGGCAGTCAGGCTACAATTGTTCAAACTGCCAATCATTCCAAACTTACTGACATCTCTGTGTGCCTTACTGAATGCTGATGAGGCCAGGATACAGAAGATGCAGACCTACACAACTATGTTCAAAAGCAGCTACTGATGGCAGTTAGGGACATGCATCTTGGTTCTCTCACTTAGGAGCTGTGCTTTCTGGGCAAGTTGTTTGATGTCTATGGGCCTCAGTTTCCTGATCTATTAAATGGGGCTAATAGTAGTAGGATTGTTATAACAAGTAAGAGAATTAATGCTTGTAAAAACCTTGCCACAGTTTTTGGCATATAGTAAGTGCTTGATGGGAGCTCTGGTGGTGTAATGCCTAAGGCATTTGACTGCTAACCAGAAGGTTGGTGGTTCAAACCCACCAGCCACTCCTTGGAAGGAAGATTGGGCCATCTACTTCCATAGAGATACTGTCTCGGAAACCCAAGGAAGGGTCGCTATGAGTTGAATCAACTCGACAGCAGTGTTTTTTTTTTTTCTGAAGTGCTTGGTAAATATAGTTATCCTAAACCAGTGGCTCTCAACAGGAAACAGTTTTACCCCTAGGGGACATTTGGCAGTATCTGGAGGCTGTTTTGGTTGTGGCAGCTGCGGGTTGTCATGGCCATTGGCATGCAGTGGGTAGAGGCCAGGGATGCTGTTAAACATCCCACAATACACAGGGCAGCCCCTACAAATTCAATGTGTCAGTAGTTCGTGATTGAAAGACCTTGTTCTGTATTGACAAATTAAATTAATGCTCTAAAGTAAGATTTTTTTTTTAAAAATGGTACATTCTTTCTTTTTAAAAAGTTTTAGAAGAAAGATCAAAATCCTGTGACTCTACTAGGGTTGAATTATACCTGGGGTATAAACTTTACAGCTGTTTACACTGCAGCCACCCCAGGCTGCTCGAGCCCTTTCATGGCTCCATGTGTTGGCCCTTTTATTCCCTTTGTCTAGAATATCCCATATCTTATCTGCCTCCTCAGTTCTCACCAGTGTTTTAGGACTCATGACAAACTCACTTCTCCTATGAAACCTTCCCTGCCCTACCTTCCTTCATAGTTGCCTTGCCCTGACCCAATTCAACCCAGATGTTTTGCTTTTCTTAGATATGTTTTCTATGTTTGCATGTACCACATGGTATTGTAATTTTCAGTAGGTTTTTCTCCACTAATATCCTCTGAATTCTTTTAGGAAGGGATTCAATCTCTTTCATTTTTGATGCCCTCTGCCACCCAGCACCTGGTCTTGGAATAGGTGTTAATACATTTTTGGTGAATGAACCAGTAAACAAAGCAAACAGCGTGTTTGGATACTAGAGCACAGCATATGCAAACTCTGCTTGGTTCCCATCTCCCTGGGAATTTTCCATTCCTTTTTTGGAGAAGTGAAGGTGAACAAGTCTACTGACCCTGAGAAGCACTGGCTTAGAATCAAAGTAAGCCATCTGGAAGGCTGAGTTCAACAATAGGAAGTGGCTAATCACAAATTTATCTCTTCCATGTTATCTAGTTACTGAGATTATTACCAAATTTATTCCTACAAACCATGGTATTGTGTGTGCGTGTGTATATGTATGTGTGTTTAAAGCATGTATTGATGTCGGGAGTAATGTTTTCATTCACATAACAGTGCAAAACATAGCATTCCAGGTTATTGTGGATTTTTTCCTTGTAGACAATCATTTAACAAATATATAATGTTTGTAGCTGGGCAATTTTCCATTAAATCTTGAGATTTATAAATTTTATCAAAATATGGAAGTAGTTATAAAAAATGAGTCATGAACTATAGAAGAAATTATAAGAAAATATAAATCAAACTAATACCCATTATATGTAAAATATTTAAGGCAAAATTAGAAAAAAATTGTTGTTGTGGTCAGCTGCCATTATATTGGGAGCTCTGGTGGCATAGTGCCTAAGGCATTTGCCTGCTAAGCAGAAGGTTGGTGATTCAAGCCCACCAGCCATTCCTCTGAAGGAAGATTGGGCAATCTACTTCCATAGTGATATCACCTCCGAAATCCAAGAAGGGGTTGCTATGAGTTGCATCCGACTCCATGGCAGTAAGTTTTTTTTTTTTTTTTTGCCATCTTATTGGTTCTGACTCATAGCAGCCCTGTGCATAACAGAGGAAACACTGCCCGTGCTGTCACCCTCATGGTTGTTGCTGTGTTTGAGCTCATTGTTGCAGCTACTCTGTCAATTCATGTCATTGGAGGTCTTCCTCTTTTTACCAACCCTCTCCTTTACCAAGCATGATATCCTTCTCCCGGGACTGGTCCCTCCTAGTAACGTGTCCAAAGTAAATGAGACAAAAATCTCACTATCCTTGCTTCTAAGGAGCATTCTGGCTGTACTTCCTCCAAGACAGATTTATTTGTTCTTTCAGCAATCTGTGGTAGATTCGATGTTCTTCACCAGCACCAAGATTCAAATGCATCAGTTCTTCTTCACTCTTCCTTATTCTTTGTCCAGCTTTCACAAGCATATGAGGCGATTTGAAAATAGGATGGCTTGTGTCAGGCGCACCTTAGTCTTCAAAGCAACATCTTTGCCCTTTAACACTCTAAAGAGGTCCTTAGCAGCACAGTTGCCCAATGTAATGTATCACTTGATTTCTCGACTGCTGCTTTCCTGGTTGTTGTTGTGGGACCAAGGAAATTGAAATCCTTGACAATTGCAGTATTTTTTCTGTTTATCATGAAGTTGCTTGTGGATCCACTTGTGGGGACTTTTGTTTTCTTTATGTTGAGGTGTAATCCATACTGAAGGCTGTAGTCTTTGATCTTCATGAGTAAGTGCTTCAGGCCCTCTTTGCTTTCAGCAAGCAAAGACTCCCCCACGCCTGCCCCACAAAACAAAACAAAAGAACCACTGTAGTCTAATCGATTCCAACTCAGAGCAAGCCAGTTCAGTAAGCAAGGTTGGGTCATCTGCTTATCTCAGGTTGCTAATGAGTCTTCTTCCAATCCTGACGCTGAGTTCTTCTTCATACAGGCCAGCTCTTGGATTATTTACTCGACATATAGATTGAATAAGTATGGTGAAAGGATACGGTTCTGACACATACTTTTCCTGATTTTAAACATGCAGTGTCCCCTTGTTCTGTTCAAATGACTGCCTCTTGGTCTAGTACAGGTTCTGCATGAGCACAGTTAAGTGTTCTGGAATTCCCATCTTCAAAATGTTATCCATAATTTGTTATGGTCCATGCAGTCAAATGCCTTTGCATAGTCAATAAAACTCAAGTAAACATCTTTCTGTTACTCTCTGCTTTCAGCTAAGATCCATCTGACGTCAGCAATGATATCCTTTGTTCCACATCTTCCTCTGAATCTGGTTTAGATTTATGACAGTTTCCTGTTGATGTACTGCCACAACCATTTTTGATTTATCTTCAGCATAATGGTGTTTATATGTGATAATAATATTGTTTGATAATTTCTGCATTATGTTGGATCACCTTTATTTGGAATGGGCACACAATCTCTTCCAGTAGATTGGCCAGATAGCTGTCCTCCAAATTTCTTGGCATAGACAAGTGCGTGCTTCCAGTGTTGTATCCATTCGTTGAAATATTTCAATCGGTATTCTGTCAACTCTTGGAGCCTTGTTTTTCACCAGTGCCTTCATTGCAGCTTCCTTCAGTACCATCAGTTCTTGATCATATGCTACATCCTTTAGTGGTTTAAATTCTCATTTCTGCTGGGCAGGTGTGAAAGTTCTAGTTCTCCACTAGGCCTCCACTGATACCGCTCTGTTTGATAGGAGTGGGGATACTTGACAGCACAGGAGAAGAGTCTTGTTATGGCTGGATGGTGGAAGTTCCTGACTCTCTACTAGCCCTCCTCCGACACTGCTCCAGTGAGGAGAGGGAGAGGCACCTGGTTCCTTCTGGTAGATGTGAAGTATAGACACACACTGCCCTCCCCCCTGTGAGCTCCACTGAGAGCGCAGGACAAGGAGTCTCATTACCATCCCGTGGGAATGGAAGACTGGGCCCCCTCCTTGGCCTTTTCTGACACCACTCTAATAGGGTGTCAGGGTGTCTTGCCACAGCCTTGCAAAGATGGAAACCTAGGCACTCCACTCCACCTTTGCTGGTGTGGATGAGCGTGGGGCCACCGTTTTTGTTTTGTTTTCCCCTTGTGGTATTTGGATCAAGTGGCATGGTCATTGTCTGAAAGTTTTCTGTCTTGCTAGGCTACCCCATTCCTGATACTTTAGCTGGAGAGAGTAGGATTTTTGTTGGGCCTTATTTTGCCTGTGTTCATTGGTGTTTCTAGGTTGCCTGCTTCTTTGGGTACAAGTCTGGGATATGTGAGGAAATAGAAAACCCAGGAAACTCATCACCATACTGTTCCATGGATCCCAAAGTCCCTAGCTAGTCTACCTTCTTATGTTCACCTTTCAGAGTCTTTTTATGTTTATTTTATATATAATGCCCAGGGTTTTTAGTTGTACTTAACCAGGAGGAATAGGGAAAGGTATGTCTACACTGTCTTCCCAGAAGCGAATGTCTTCTGCTTTTTGTGTGTATCATTTCCTCTATGTTAATGGATTTTTCCTTCTGGGTTGTGTCAGTCCAACAGCTACATTGCTGTTGAGGTCTTGATTTAATTAGGAATACCTTTTTTGGAAGCATAGTAATGTCAGTTTTTTTATCTTATGCCTGATGATGACTTTTATTTCTACCAAAACCAAATGGAAACTGGTAAATAAAATAGCCAGTGCCCAATGAGTACCCTAAGTAAAGAATAATAATTTAGAAAGTGTCATAGAGAAAAACATAAAAGCAATTAAGCAAAAAATATCAATTAATCATAGTTCAAGTTCCTCCTAAGTATAGGAATATGTGGGAGTTAATAAATCATGCCAGGTGATTGAAAATTAAATGTTATTGCCTTGTAAAATCATTCTCCAAAAGGTACTCAAGGTGGTCTTGTCACTCACCCTGACTTAATACTTTCCTATTGTTTCCCATCCTTTTGAATAAAGTCCTTGTTGTCTAATGTGCCTTACCTAGCCCTGATGGTTTTAGCGTCCACTTACCTTCCTACCCTCACCCTTCACTGCACACTAGCAAGAGTGAGCGCTCATTAGTTTTTCTCAGACATACCATGCTTTCTCTTGTCTCTGGGTCTGCACATGCTGGTCCCTCTGCTTGGAATGCCATCAGCCTGCTCTAATACCTCCCATCATTCCTGTTCATGGTTCTTATCTCACCTTTGAAATTACTTTGACCAACAAATCTTACCTGCCCACCCTACCTTCTGCCTTAAGTCTGGACAATGACCCTCTTATGTGTTGTCATAGCACATGGTGCATTAACATTGGTTCACATCTGTCCCAAACTGTAAGCTTTGCAAGGGACAGAGGTCTGGGTTATTCTTGGTTGTATCCCCACTGCCTCATTATCTGTCACATCCTTTTCATCTTTACAGAGAGTCATGAGATTTTACTTTGTTTACTTTTACTTTGTTTACTTTTGATTTTAATTGTTGCAAACATGATCACTCATGCTGTGGTGATTGAAAAACTAATTTTCCGATTGGTTATATAACTTTGAGAAGGTCAGACAGTGTCAAAACTAAGAATAATTTGCAGAATTCTCACCCCTGCACTCAGTCCTTTCCACCACACCCTATTTTAATGGATGAAGTGGGAGAAAGGTGGTGACATGGTGAAATTTAATATGTTGAAAAGCATTGTGATTGCCAAAGTAAAATATTTGCAATTTTATTCACACACTATTATTCAGAAGATAATCCAAGCATTTTAATAGGGGACTAGAGGAGGAAAAAAATAAAAAAATAAAAAAGATGACTGGAGTACTTCAAGGTGCAGTAGACTAGACCACACAGATTACCAGAATGAATGCCAGGAAAATCGGGTCATTCTGAATCAGGTCTCATGCAAACTGCATAAGGAAATCATTTAACTCTGTCTATTGACTCCTTTAACTATTTATTGAATATCTTTTAGGAACTTTAAGAGGTATGACTGTTTCACAGTCTTTGCCTTAAAATAGCATATTATGTGATAGAATTGTAATTACTATAAATAATTTAGAGTGTGTGTCATGAACCAAGAATGATGGTTAATCCTGTGCTAAGCAATTGAGATTCAAAGGAAAAAAAATGATGTGACATACATGATACACAGAATGCTATTGCTGTTCAGAACCATTCATCTTTACTTATGGAGCTGATGTGTTTCAATGATGACCAAGATTTGGATACATAGAGATGGGGATACTATTGTAGAGAACAAAATGTGCAGTGGAGATCAAAGCAAGAAACGTAAAGAGTAAGGGCTAGATTGGACAGGGACTTGAAGCCCAGGCTACAAACGTGGCCCTTTGTTTATTGCCAATGGTGAGCCATTGAAGAATTTTGAGCAAAGAAATGGTATGATCAAAACAGTGTTTTAGCATATGTAGACAGAAATCAATCTGAAGTAACCTAGAGAATAGATGCATGTAGGGAGCGTACAAGATCAATCCAGGTATGAAATAATAAAGTCCTGAATTAGGATAGCAGTACTGGGCATGGAAAACATCCGCTGATATAAGCCACGTTTCCAAACACCTGCAGACCTTAGTGTCTTTCTGAGTGTAGGTGGAGGAGATGTGGAAAGGAAGAGGTCAGAGGCAACTATAATATTTCAAGCCTGTGTTTTTACTCATAACTTACACTTCTTCATAGAATCCAGAGGGAAACCTATTTGATGACAAACACCGCACTTCATTCAGACTCTTCTTTTCTGGTCACTGAGGTCAAATGTTATCAGGTCCAAAGTGTATCAATTCTTTCTTTCTTCAAGACGGGTTAATATTCAGCAGTTATGCATCAATGCAATTATAAAACTTGTTAAAATATTGGCAAGTTAATGAACCAGTTTGTAAATAGCTGCTGCTCAAGTCTCTTGAGTGCACCTTAACTGAATTGACCCCTCCTCCAGGCTCACTGACCCCTTTCCACCATCCAACACCTGTAGAGACGTTATTTGGCAAATAAGTCAGCATGCTTTGCTGCTACAGCTGGTGTCTCTTCTCATTGATCAGTGACCACATCATTCCGGGTTGTATAATTTTGAATATCACCTCTAACAATGGTGACATTTTTTTCCCGGAAAGTTCTCAGGTTCTTTAAGCAAAGAGGTATCTTTTGAGCATAAACACCTGATTCTCAAGGATAGATCTACCTTAGGTCCAAGTAAAAAACATGTTATACTGGAACTCAGAGGACTTCACATTTAAATAATGATTAACTGGTAATTAAAAAAAAAAAAAAAAACTGTTACTATTTAGTGTTGATAAGAGCACAGTAAGACATGTACTTCCATTCCTGATGATAGGAATATAAACTAATTAGGTAATAATTTAAAAATTAATATTGTTTTGCCTAAAAAAATTTTTTAGTGGATCAAAGATTTAAGTGAATTACTATGTTTATTAAAAATTTTTTTAATTGTAAAAAAACGTTGGACTCAGTCTAAATGTCAAACATTAAAAGAAGAGTTAAACCAAGGTGCCTTAATTTATGGTAGAGTTTATTTTCTTCTTTATACAATTCCTAATGACCTGTTTTAGGAAAAAGTATAATTAAAAATTATTCCAAAAATCTCCAGAGGTCTAAAAATGCTAGCCCACAAAGTTTTAATGATAAAATTCATGCTGATCTCACATTATTCTTGCAGACAGCAAACACGTAAGACAGTTAAGTCTACAGAATTTGCGATGAAAACAACTCTACTCAACCAGGTTGTATTTGTGCATGAATGTGTGTGTGTGTGTACATTTATAGAAATTATTAACATATGACAATATGCTGATACATCCTCTTTTGGACACGCTCTTTTGGGAATTTTTGTTTTGTATTTGGATAGACTTGTCCTGATCTGTCAATAACCTCCTGGCTAGTCTGAGCAGGTGCTTCCATTTGCCACATGGTGTCCTGCAGTTAGGGTGCCATTTGTGGCTACGGCACCACACAGGGCTCAGACGCACAATGTCGTCCAAGTGGTCTGTACTGTAGCCAAAGGAGCCCCAGTCGTGGGAAGATTGACAGCTTGCTACTGTGTCTCACACAGGTTGGGATGGGCAGAATCCGGGGTGGCTGAAAGTCTCCTTAGCTAATTCATTATTGACAATAGAAAGGTTTTTGGCTGTCTGAGAAAAGGAGAAAGTCCCTGTATACATACCCAGTCTTTGCCTTGTATTTTCAAAGACACTGATGCACCATGGCGGGGGGAATGGCTTCCTTCTAGGGCAACAGATTCCTGTACTCACAAGTCGAGAACAAAGTGAAATAAACCAGACACAAAAGGAGAAATGTTGTAGGATCCCCCTATGCAATGTCTGAAATAGGAAAATCTTAAAATAATAATAATAAAAAAAAATAGATTAATGGTTACAACAATGGGGTGAGGCATCTTGGGAGTTACTGCTTACGGGATACTGAGTTCCTTTTTTAAAAAAATCCTAGCACTATAAGATCAACATCCAAAAATCAGTTGGATTCCTCTACACCAGCAAAGACATTGCTGAAAAAGAAATAAGAAAATCAATACCGTTCTCAATA
>NW_006921624.1:16739331-16741944 GCF_000298275.1 Orycteropus afer afer
TGTTGACAAATCAAAAAAAAAAAAAAAAAAAAAAAAATCCTAGCACAGCTATTCTGGGATCAGATTTCTTATTCAGATCAAATCCATAATATTAAGAGGAATGAAGTTGTAATAATAAAAAGCTTTTTTCTGCAAGCCCAGATATGTGCTTGATGCCCTATCTAGATATAGCAGAAACTACGGCTGTTGAGTTGCACAGATTATCATCTGCGTGTCTGGGGGCCCTTGGAGATGTGTGTAGTACATAGCCTAAATGTAGCTGATGCAACTGTCCTGAATCTATATTCTCTAAAGGGAGTCATTAACCTGTACAGATGAATTATGCAAGGAACAACACTAAATATTCAGCAGCTTTTTTTATGATCTGTGATTATATCTAAGAAAGAGTTTTATAAAATATAAAACACAGTATATAACATGTTATTAATACTAACTAAAAAGTCACCAGAGGAACTGACATTTAATGGGGAAGACGGATTAGAGAGAAGGGAAACTTCTTTCGTGTTTTTCAAATTCCAAACTAGTTGGTATTTTAACTTGTGTCAATCAAAGGATTGGGTTAATGTTAGCACAATATGGTAACTTCCAGGATCACACTTCCAGTAATAGTAGCTGAGAGCCACCAAGATGTTTCTGAAAAGTGATAGTGCTTATTTTAACAAAAACAAAAAGAATAATTAAGAAAAATAATATTTGGTGCATTTCCATGAAAGAAACATTTCATAGTATGAAAGGAGGGGGGAAAAAAAGCAAATACCACAGCCCTTTACCAACGCTTGTGAAACTTGCTCAAACCACAGTTTTATTTCATCTTTTCAACTCTTAGTTGTTTTTAGATGAGGAATTTTCCCCCCTTGGGAATCAAGGAAGTTGATTACACCTCTCCCGCTAGGAATTGTGCAATGCTTTCAAATAAAGTCTGTTTTCCATTATCATTATGAATTTCACAATCCATTTCCAAATGTACTTTTGGATATTTTTATCCAAAGCACTATTCTCCAGTGTTGTAAACTCTTGATTACTCAAAAAGTTTCTGAGAGTAATAGTGTCAGATTAATTCCTTCTCATGCAGTATTGTTTTCCAAAATACATTACAAAATTTTTAGGCAGAATATCTGTCCACTCATATGGAAGGTTTCTTTTTAATATTATTTTGTTAATAGAATCATCGAATGTTAGCATTGGAAGGAATTATAGACATCAATAGTTCAACTTTTATATTTTATAGGAAAAGAAAATGTGTTAACTTGTTGGTGATCCCATAGATTATTTAGTTGAAGAACCAGCCTGCAACTCAAGTCATCTTGACTTCAAGTGTAATTCCCCTGCACTTACTCTGTTGTTTGTCTCCCTGATATTGGTCCTCCCTCCACACCAAAGGACTGACTCTGCCCCTTCCAGGAGAGCCGCTTTCTTCCCTTGCCCTCCTTTCTTTGAGTGACTGCAGGGTCAGGCAGTGGGACAGACAAAGACTGGAGCAGATAATTGAAGAATCCTTGAACGCTCAGTGAGTGTGTTGCCCGGTGAGAGAAAGAGACAAGTATGTAGGTTACATACTGTGTACTATGGGAACTGGAAGAGAAGGCAGGCAGTCCTTTGAAGAACTAGGAAGAGTATTGAAGGACGCTGGATGTTTACTCAGAGGAAGGAAAGCATTTGCAAAGGCAGAAACTAAATGGGTGATACGAAAGGAAGGTAACTATTTACCAAGCACCAGAGCATATACCAAGCACGAGTTTATCAAAGCAGTAAAATGATCTCTTTTAAGGTTGAGAAAATGATGGGTTGGGTGACATTATTCTAACATTTACTGAATGCCAACTACATGCCACACATGATTGCTTTACTCACATTGTTTCCATTAATGCTAACAAAAAGATTACCATATACGGGAAATAATATTATTACACATGAAGAAACTTATGTCTCAGAGAAATTAGGTAAAGTGCTTAAAGTCCCAAGTGCCATAAATTAGGGGTTGGAGGTGGAGCAGACTAGTTCTGCTTGATTCTGACCTAAAAAACTAAACTCCCTGCCATCAAGTAAATTCTGACTCATAGCGACTCCCATTGGGTTTATGAGGTGGTAAATCTTTACAGAAGTAGATTGCTCTGTCTTCCTTCTGCAGAGCAGCTGGTAGGTTTGAACCCGTCAACCTTCTGGTTAGCAGTCAAATGCCTTAGGCCCTGAGCCACCAGCAGGTTCTAATCAGGAGTTGAAATTCACTGGTGTGAAGGTGACAGACCAAAAATGTCTTTATTTACCAAGTTAAAGAGACAGGGCCTTATTTTCTTGTTGCAGTTTTAGGTAGAAAGGGATTTGATCAAATTTATATTTAAGAAAAATGATCTGATAGCAGCATCCATGAATTGATGGGAGAGATGACTTGTCTGTTAGATTTTCTATTGGCGCGTTCATATCTGTCCATATGTTAACAAAAGCTCTTTACGTATTAAGTTTCTTTTTCCTTAAGACAATTTTGCTTACTTTTTTTTTTTTTGACATCAAATCATTCATCTGTTGTTGTTGTTGTTGTTGTTATGTGCCATCGAGTCAGACCCGACTCATAGCGACCCCTCCTTGGGTTTCCGAGGCAGTATCACTACAGAAGTA
>NW_006921624.1:16742044-16779496 GCF_000298275.1 Orycteropus afer afer
GAAGTAGATTGCCCCATCTTCCTTCCGAGGAGTGGCTGGTGGGTTTGAACTGCCAGCCTTCTGGTTAGCAGTCAAGTGCCTTAACCACTACGCTACCAGAGCTCCCAATCATTCATCTAGATTTTAAAAATATTTAACATTATCATTCCACATCTATCTATTTACTTCCTGTAACTTTGGCAAATTCTTAATCTCTTAGTTTTCTTATCTATAGAATGGGGTAAACAGAAAGATTTATGCAGGAGGAAATTGAAAGAGAGAAGCCACAGTTTTAAAGGTATTCAGGGATTTAAAAAGTTAATATTTATACAAAGCATGAAACAATATCTGGGACATTAAAAAAAAAAAAAAAAGAAGAAGAAAGAAAAAAAAACAAACCCACTGCCATTAAGTAGATTCCCACTTGTGGTGACCCATTGGGTTTCCGAGGCTGTAAATCTTGCCCCTTGTTCAGAAGTGGATTGCCCTGTATTCATTCTGTGGAGTGACTGGTGGGTTTGAACTGCTGACCTTCTGGTTGGCAGCCAAATATCTTAGCCATTATGCCACCAGAAAGGAGCTCTGGTGGTGTAGTAGATAAGGCTTTGGCTTCTAACCAGAAGGTCAGGGTTCAACCCCACCAGTTGCTCTGTGGAAGGAAGATGGGGCAATGTACTTCCATAAAGATTTACGGAAATCCAACGGGGGTTGCTATGAGTCAGAATGGACCGCATGGCAGTGAGTTTGTTTTTGGTTTTATGCCACCAAAGCTCCTTACCTGGAACATAGTGAACACTATGTGAGTATTTAGTGAAAAATAAATGCTGGCTCCATCATCCACTGGCTATAGAAGCTTACTTAAGTTATCAAATCTAAGCCTCCATTTTTTGTTTTTAAAAATGGATATACTTATTAATTATATGAATACTTATGTTAATGATATTATTGTTGTTGTTACATGCTATCAGGTCGGCTCCGATGCATAGAGATCCTGTGTCCGACACAATGAAACACTGCTCCGTTCTTCCGCATCCTCACAGTGACTGCTGTGCTGGGGCCCATCGCTGCAGCCACCATGTCATCTATCTCATTGAAGCTGTTCCTCTTGTCTGAGAACCTGCTACTTTACCAAGCAAATAACATTATTAATGGTTGTTTAGTATGAGGGCTAACTCAGATGGTATCTATAAAATACTCTCACCTGATTTGTGCACATTCCTTGGTTGTTACTATATATTAATAATAAAATGCATAAGGGGACTGTGCTACATTTAATTGGCTTAACTGCATGCTGCAAGTCCCTTTATTCCCCAATTCCTCTTTTGCTGAATGCTTAATTGTAAATTATTTTACAGATGTGTAAATCCAGAGAGATTACGTTACAGATCCACAGCTACACTGTCCGTGCACAGGCAGGATTGGATACAAGGTCACTTAGATCCTGCTTTTAATCTCTTTTTTCCTTGAGCCTGGGAAAAGCCGGCTTTTATTTATTTGTTTTTCTTCCAAGAGTCTGTTTCCTGCCACTTGGATTATTTCCTGAAGCCCTTCGCTTTCTTTTCATCCTTTGTCAAGTGCTTTGACCAGAATCCCTCAGCTCTAGGCTCTTCTCACATCTCCAGTTACTCTCTGTAGAGGTGCAAAAAGCATAGAGCTCTGCTGGGAGAGGGTCCAGGTGCTCAGGGAGCTTCCTGGGAGGGGAAGATGGGAAATGGAGTGAATAGTAGTTTAGTTTAGTTTTAAATCAAGGATCACTGATATCTTTCAGTGCTTTAACGTATGTTGTCATTTTCAATTTGCCCACAAAAAAGCCCAGATTTCCCAGGCTATATTGTATTGTACTTGCACTTAATTGTGGGCATAGGAAGCAGCTTTGGTAGTGCAGTGGTTAAGGCATTTGGCTGTTAACCTAAAGGTCAGTGGTTCAAACCCATCTGCCTCTCAGCAGGAGAAAGATGAGGCAGTGTGCTTCTGTGGAGATTTCCGGCCTTGAAAGCCCTATGGGGCAGTTCTAGCCTGTCCTGCAGGTTCACTGGGAGTCAGAATCGATTCAATGGCAGTGGGTCATTTTGGAGGTGGGCCATAGGCGGCCACTTCGTAACCTGCAAATAACAAACCACATGACTCTTTTAAAATGTCTTTGGTTTCTCTTCTTCCTTGAATATTTTATTTCTATGAATAGCTGTCATTTGGCTCCTTTTCTCTGATTTGTTGCCTAAATGTTGTTAAATATCATATGACATACCTTGCTTGTTTCTGCATACAGCTTGCCCCTCGGGGACATACAAACCTGAAGGCTCACCAGGAGGGATCAGCACTTGCATTCCGTGTCCTGATGAAAATCACACCTCTCCACCAGGAAGCACAGCTGCTGAGGACTGTGTCTGCAAGGAGGGATACCGGGCGGCCGGACAGACCTGCCAAGGTCAGCCTCCCCACACTACGCCACCAGCGCTCCATAGTGTAGACATTAAAAAAAACAAAAACAAACAAACAAAAAAAAAACCTCACTGCCGTTGAATCGGACCCGACTCATAGCAATCCCTCCTTGGGTTTCTGAGGCATATCACTACGGAGGTAGATTGCCCAACCTTCCTTCCGAGTGGCTGGTGGGTTAGAACCGCTAGCCTTCTTTAATCCAGCTCATCCGTAAAGCACTTAAGCATCCCTTTCTCTCATCCTATTGGGGAGAGGGGATTACATGCTTTGATTGTGAAGCACTGCTTATTATCCTCGCTCACATTCACATCTTGCTCCGGGTAAAGAAGCTCTGAGATCCCAGGAGGGAGTTAGCCCTGAAATCAGAAAGGTCTGCTACATGGAGAAAAAATCTAAAATGAATCTAAGAGAAAAACCACAGTTTTAACACATTTGAATAACAAGTGAGCTAATTTGGGCTCTGGTGATAGTCAAATCCATTTTTCAAAAAAAAATTATAAGTAAAAGGTTTCCATATTTTAAAAAATAGTTCGTCTATACCATGTGAAGGAGCTCTGGTAGCATAGTGCCTAAAGCACTTGACTGCTAACCAGTAGGCTGGCGGTTCAAACCCACCAGCCACTCCTCGGAAGGAAGGTTGGGCAATCTACTTCCATAGTGATACTGCCTCAGAAATCCAAGGAGGGGTCACTGTGAGTTGGGTCTGACTTGATGGCACATAACAACAACAACATACCACGTGAAGGCGCTGTGATTCTTGGAGTTTGTAGCAAATCTACTTTGCTGTAGTTCTTTGTCCTTTTTTATTTTGATAGTCTTAATGAAAGTGGGAAATAGCTAGTGACACAAGAAGGTCAGGCACTAGGGCATCTCATAACCACATGTTGTTGTTGTTGTTGTTGTTATGTGCCGTTGAGTCGATTTCGACTCATTGCGGCCCCTCCTTGGGTGTCTGAGGCAGTATCACTATGGAAGTAGATTGCCCAGTCTTTCTTCCGAGGAGTGGCTGGTGGCTTAAAAATATGTTTAGCCTGCATTTAAAATGTATTTGGAAGTAAATACCTAACATTAAAATGTATTTGGAAGTAAATACCTAACAAAAGGCAGAGGTAACAGTTTTTCTTCCACGTAGGCACCTTAAAGTTTAAATGCTGAGGGAAGTTGAGATGGAAGTGTGAAATGTTCCCTTTAAAAAAAGGGGGATGTACCACAGACAAAGGACAATTATGCTTTTTGCTTTTTTCCTGTGAATGTAGTTGTCCACTGCCCTACCCTGAAGCCTCCTGAAAATGGGTACTTTATCCAGAACACTTGCAACAATCACTTCAATGCAGCCTGTGGGGTCCGATGTCTGCCTGGCTTTGACCTCGTTGGAAGCAGCATCTTCTTGTGTCTACCCAGTGGCTTGTGGTCCGGTTCAGAGAGCTCCTGTCGAGGTACGCAGGCTGCCAGTTCACATTGGTTTCTGATTGCTGTGTTTGATTTCCTTGATTTAAGTCTAATGGGTCAGTAAGTTCTGTGTTTCCTTTGATTCCGTAGACCACAGACCACAGAAAGGGGAAACATTATAAGAAGTTTGAAGCCAGAACTACTAAGTTCAATTGACCACATCATCATAAACTATGCCTTTTATATTTCTTTTATCAACAAGCAAATGAAGGGCCTGCCTGGGAAATAAATGGACAGGTTATTCCAAATGGCATACTTCAAGCAGCCAAGACAGGGTGCCAGGGAGAGTTCTAAAATAGCCAAGGGGGTTGATGCCAGCTGTGAATGCAGCACCAGTGGCCTGCAGCAGGAACATGTGACCACCTGTGTACATGTCCAGCCTTCACTTGGAGTAGACGATGTTCTATAGAAAGGGAGGGATTTATGACAGTAAGAATGCAAGGAACCTAATCAGGTCAACAGAGAAGGGAACAACATCATGGGTAGTGCCTCCGGCTCCCACCACCAAATACCCAGAAACAAAGAGCAGTGTGTTACTTCAATTCAACTCCACTCTTGACTTCTCCAGCACCTACTTTCCTTAAAAGTGGCATTAGCCAACTTCCTAAGGTTTCACTAGTATGGTTGGGAGAAAAGGACATTTAAGATGAGGTAAGAATGAAGCAAGCTAAAGGACTTTATGACCTCCACCAGAAGAAATAACACTCAGTTAAATCTGAATTTCAAATAAAAAAGACTGTTTTAGTGTAAGTAGGTCTCATGCAAGATTTGGGTCCTGCTTATACAGAAACAGTATTTGTTGATTTTCTGAAATTCAAATTTAACTGGGTACAATGTGTTTTCTTTGCTAAAGCTGTCAAAACTACTCCTACTTCATTCCTTAACCATCCTTTGGCAGCATGCTTTACTGGGAATTTGACTGCTCCCAGACCCCAGAAATTACCCAGATCACTGGTATAGGATAAGGAGTTTGGCTTCTGGTCTTTTCTTGGCTCCTAACTCCAAAAGGGAAGCCCACCTACTCACCAATCCCAGGTCATTTGTGAACTCCATCAAACCCAAGGTATGAGAGGAATATGAGAACAGAAATATTTCTTGGGGGGAAAAACAGTTGCTGACACAATGAATGGATATATTTTAAAGCCCAAGTAATTAATTAGAACACCTACTCAAGAAATCCTTCCACAAAGTGAGCCAAATGTTAGAGACACAAAAGTATGAAAGAACAGATACAGTGGCAGAAGACTAGTCACAGAAGTCGCGTATTCTCCACTAGGAATTCTGGGAGAAGGAAAAGTGACTGGAGGAGAAACGCTAGTAGAAGATCACAGAATGTATCCTCAAGCTGAAGTCTTGAAAATACACCCAACTGGAATCTCTGATAAACCAAAAAAGTTCACTGCTGTCGAGTAAGATCCGACTCATAGAGACCCCTCCTTGGGTTTCCAAGGCAGTATCACTACAGAAGTAGATTGCCCAACCTTCCTTCCGAGGAGTGGCTGGTGGGTTTTAACCTCCAGCCTTCTAGTTAGCAGTCAATTGCCTTAGGCATTACGCCACCAGGGCTCAGTTAAAAGTCACTGAGTGCCAGAAAAACAAAACAAAACAAAAAAATTATTCAAGGTAGATCCATGTCTGGAAGTAATGCTAATAAAATTTCTGAATGCTCTGGAAAAACAGTAAATTATGTGTGTTTCTTAGTTAAGAATAACATTCCCTGCAAAGGAAAGAAAAATCTGACTAGCACTCTCCCCACCCCCACAGTTAACAATTCGAAATGGTGGAAGAGAACTGGACATTTGCAGGGGTTTGTGGGAAGAGAATCAGAATCTAGATTTCTGAACTCAGACAAGCTACTGTTTATGTGTGAAGGTAACATAGGGGCATTTTCAATTATACAGTCTCAAATGATGAAAAGCTGCATACCGTTACCGAGAAAAAGCAGTCATAGGCCTCAAAACATGCTCCTGAAAAGGCAACAGTTACAAGCTGTGTGGCTGTTAAATCTCCACCCTTTCCTCTAGATACCTTGGGCAGAGGGTGGAAAAGATCACGTTTTAACATTCCACTTGCTGGCCTTCTGACGAAAAGTGGGAAAAGCTGGGCAAACTTTTAGGATATCCTAAAAACTTCAGGATAAGATCTGGCCCCTGCCTCATTTTCTGTTCTTCATAATCCATACCCCAAACCTCACGTCCTCCTCTAACGCTGTACGCAATGGCCATGCCTTCTCAGGCACATTCTCTTTGCAAATTGTTTCCTTTGTCCTAACAGTCTGTTCCCTCTGCTTTTGTCTTTGGTCATTATAAACCCTTCCCTCTTGCCAGCCTCCTCAGCCTGGATCGGGTGACCTTTGTACGTGTATTTCCACATCTGTCCTTCCCCTTGTTCCAGGGGAATACTCTGTATCAGTCAAGGTCAGTCAGCGGAGCAAAAGAACAATGTGTGCGAGTCCCTGTTTTGTCCAGCCCTAACCTGGGACCAGAGGGAAGGGGATTCTGACAAACACATTTCCCAGTTTTACCAATTTATTGTCATACAACCACCATACTGTCCTTTTATCATCTGTTAACTTGTCTATCACCTCTTAGATGGTGAGTTCATTATGAGCAAGGAATAGGTCTTTTCCACCTCAATCTTTGGTTATGCCTCCGGTGAATGAATGAAAGCTTGCATTTAACAAATACATGTATTGCTAAGTACCTTGTTAATATATATATTGATTGCTGGCTTGTGTCACGTTATGCATTTGCGTTTTTAAAAGACATGCTTGCTCTGTTTTATGTAAATTGAGTTGATGGGCCGATGTAAATGAAGCGACTGTAATCAAAGTCTGAGAGATGCTACAGGACTCTGGATCTTCCCAGGATCCCTCCTATTTCGCCACCAAGGCTGCTATCAATTTACAAAGTTGCCCTAAATTAACATATGTTCTTGGGCCCTCTGACTCATCCATCATTCATGGTTAATAGATTTAATTACTTCAGAGATTGTTCTATGAAACCTATATTGTATCTCATTAATTCTAATTCATTTTTTCACATTTTAACATCTCTAAAATTGGCACTTGAGTGCTAACCAGAAGGCTGGCGGTTCAAACCCACCAGCCACTCCTCGGAAAGAAGGTTGGGCAATCCTACTTCCATAGAGATACTGCCTCAGAAACCCAAAGAGGGGTCGCTATGAGTCGGGGCCGACTCGACAGCAAACAACAACAACAACAACAAAAAATTGAGATGCACTTTTAAGTCAATGGCATGAAATCCTTTAAATGATGTTATTATTAAAGCCAAAAAACCCCAAGCTCACTGCTGTTGAGTCAGTTCCAACTCGTCATGACCCTGGAGACATAGAACTGCCCCAGAGGGCTTCAGACTGCCGCATCTTTCTCCCGCAGAGCAGCTAGTAAGTTCAAACCACCAACCTTTTGGTTAGAAGCTGCGTGCTCTCAGCACTGTGCCACGACTCCTGTTCTTTATTAGTGACACATAAAATAAAGGTGTGCTTTACAATCGGGGTAGCTGAGATTCAGTGAAATATGGCAGTTGGGTAGGGATTCACTTTTGCTTCAGAGTGGATAATACGGAGACTACACCACGCACTGCCAGCAAAATGAATACATGTGTTTTGGAAGAAGTACAGCCAGAAAGAAGGATGGGGAGACGCCGTCTCACTTCCTTTGGAGGTGGTATCAGGAGGAATCGGTCCCGGGAGAAGGACGTCAGGCTTGGTAAAGTAGAGGATCAGCAAAAAAGAGGAAGCCCCTCAACTAGATGGGATGACACAGTGGTTGCAACGCTGGGCTCGAATTAGCAACGATCGCGAGGATTGCATCGAAATGGGCAGCATTGCCGGGCTCAACAGTGTCGAACACACCGTATGGAGAAGGTGGTACTTTACAGAGTAATTGAAATCTGTAATTATAAGGACAGAGAATAATTTTAGTCATGTTATTTCTTCTTGAAAACCTAAACTTGAGGCAGAAATGAAAGATCAGCGTAAAATGTAAAGGATATTACAAAGCTCATGTTACACTGTTAATTTTGTGTAATGTTGTTAATTTTGTGTAGTGTTGTTAATTTTGTGTAGTGTTGTTAATTTTGTGTAATGTTGGAAAGTAACTGGCAGCTTTTTCTTACTCCTCCTGTGTGTTCTTCATAAAACATTTATCCTTCTTTTCAATTTTATCTGAATTATACATGTCTTTCTAATGAACTAAGAATTCTTTTGTGGTTTGTCAGTCATAACTAGTTAAACCACAACATCATCGGTAAATTAAATTCTGTGATTTTATTCTCCCTTAGAAAAAGATCCAAAGCATAATGAGAATGTTCCACTTGACATCGGATTTATTTTGTTTTCAGTAATAGATGCTATCACAATTTGAAGGAAGGAAGGATGCCTCTGGATGATTAGTCTTGAAGATGAGAAGCCCAGCTGGTTCTCACATTGTCTAGTGCACAGTAGACTGTTCTTTTCAAAGGATAATTATGCTCTTTTAAAAAGGCCAAATCAATATTTAGGAGTTTCTTTAGCATGAATGTAGGCCAAGAGACATTTATTGCAGGTTTTTTAATTTGTCAAAAAAAAAAAAAAAAGAGAGAAAACTATGAGACTAATACATATGAATTTTAAAATAAATAAGCATATTCCTACTAAAAATGATAATAAATTATTTTCTTGATTGAAAAAGAATGGAATATGTTTAAGGACTAAATAGGAACTATTGCATATGATTTATTTTTCCCTGAGGGGCAATAAAAGTTTATTAAAACCAACATTTGAGAAGCAATATAATTTGCATCTGTATGAAATATCAAGTGAACTCTAATTTACTATCAGTAGTCTCGAGAGATGTTACAGATCCATTTTGTCTAGGATTTGGAAAACTGGAGTGATTGCAGCATTTTACTGAAGCTGAAAGCAGCTGGTTAATACGGTGCTCCAGATTTTATGCATCTTGATCTTAGTGATTTATCTTACCTACCTTCTGATCCCACGTGGCAGTTGGCATTGCGCTACACAGGATGGACACACTCAATGAAAGGCAGATGCTTCTCTTCACTTGATGGACACATCCAATAAACATTTCACTTACATGATGGACACATTCAATAAAAATAAAAATGTGGAAGGCAAAATATTTCTACTCGTTTGTCACTAATAGTTGATTTCAGTGCAAACCAACCCAGGAATGGAAGAAGCTTGGGCTTATGGCTTAACCTCCAATCTAATGCTGGGATTTTTCTCTAAGGAGTTGTCAAGGCTGGACATATGCCTTCTGCACTCAGTAGTTATGCTCTGCTGACTAATGTCATTTGAACAGGTTCCTTTATAGGTGCTTCTAACAAACAGGGAGTTGACTTGGATGTGCACTTTGCATATTTTGCCGCCAACTTCCCTCCCTATTATCTTAAAGTTAAGTTTTCATGCCTCATATGAAAATGCAGAAATGTGGAAGAAATGAAAATATATCTCACCCAGTTGTTGTTATGTGCCATTGAGTCAAACCTGACTCATAGCGACCCCTCCTTGGGTTTCCGAGGCAGTATCACTATAGAAGTAGATTGCCCAACCTTCCTTCTGAGACTCCTATCAAAATTCTTGCATACCAAAGGAGGCTGTGAAAAAGTCCCCTGTGAAAAAGACATTGCTCTGTTGTCTTCTGACCTTTAATGTCGCAGAGGTGCCATCTGAGCAAACTGGACTTTGTTCTTTTATAGGGGTTGTTTTAGGGGTTTTGTGCAATGCCTGAGGCTTGTAAGATTCTTTCTATAAACTATCAAAGTGAGTATATGTGCCTGCTCTTTGGCGTACTCCACAGGAATCTGCTTTCATTTCCTTTCTGTATCTCTCTTCATGACAGAAATTTACATGCCATCTGATTTAAAGGATGCGTTTTCCAAGGGTCTGTATAACCTCACCCTCTCCCTCTTGTTCCTCCTTTTTTATTACTCTCTTCTCTTATTGTTCCCTCTGCTGTCTTCTCCTCTTCCCCTCCCCTCCTGTGCTCCCAGTCTTCCTCCTCTTCTCCCCTGCCGTCCTCTTCATCTCTTCTTCTTTCCTTTCTTCTTCCCCCCTTCTCCCACTTCCCTTCCCCCTTTATTCTTCTCCTTCCCCTGATTGGAAATCCTAATTGGTCTAAACTGAGACTAGAGGAAAAGAAGTATAGAAAAAGAGTATAAATAATTCTCAAGAGATCATTTTCTCTAAAGATGGGCACACATAGATTGGAGGCCCAAGTACGATTAGAAACTGATGGAGTCAGAGCACTTGAGGGAATGAGCTGGGAAGATGGAAGTGGTTGTCAGAGAGGGAGACCCCTGGAATTGGTGATGGTGGGGTCTAGAGGATTGGCAGTGGAAGAGGTAGCTGATGTAGGGTGAAGGATATATATGGTCATTGGAGAAAAGGAGGTCAAGAATATGACCCTAGGCTACTGCAGTGGTCATGTACGTAGATAATAAAATCACCAAGTTGTGTGTGTCCGTGTGTGTGTGTGTGTGTGTGTGTGTGTGAGAGAGAGAGAGAGTGAGAGAGAGAGATTAAAATTTTCAAAGAATGAGGAAAAATGACCCAGAGGACAGCAGACAACTGAAACAAGAATGTTGGGTGTATGGTATGCTACTTCAAAGGAGGTGGAGGTTTTTAGGAAGGAGAGAGGGAGGATGATTTGGGACGGCAATAAGGAACAAAGAAAACACCTCCCACTTCCAGGCTGTGTAGGAGACAAGATTTTGATTAGGACAAGAAAGTCAACTTTTGAAAGAAAAGTTCAAAAATAACGTTTAGGATACAAGAGTTTTGCTAGAGACTGGTATGCAGTTCAGGGGGCATGCTGCAAGAGGTCTATAGGGTTAGATTTGCATCAGAGCTATGACACTAGTAGATGAGACTTGGGCTTCTTAAGTGAGTGTCATGAACAAGAGTATAGGGTATAATGGGATTAATTGAAATAGACTTAAAGATGCATTGTTAGGGTTTGGTGGGTTGGTGGTGAGGGAATCTTACCAGGAGGACTGAGAGCACAGAGGTCATTTGGGGGTCTGCAGAGACAGAAGCAGTCCTGAGTGGCCTCTGGTGGTCTGGTCTGATAGCTCCTCCCATTAGTGTCGAGGCCAGAAGAGGCAGAGATCCAGGTGTTTCTGGATCCACTTATGCTGTGAACACCCTTCTGTTTGCTTTCTCATGGTGGTTTCAGGCTGGTAGAAAAGGAACCATGTTACCTGCTCACTTCTCAGAATAAGGGAAAGTGATCCTATACCACATGCGGTACGTCTAAACAGGATTGGAGAACACACAAATCCCATGAGCTGAAAGAGGGTAAAGATCTTTCTGTAGAGAGTTAACAGAGGAAACCTGAACGGATGCTGGGCAGATGGAATTGGGAGTTTTGTATAGCTTACTGGTATTGAAGATCCAAACAACAATGTCGTAAGCCAATTAAAGTTTTAGATAACCCAAAGCTGTAGAGATCACTCTATTGTCATTGAAGACTTAGGCTTTATTTATTTATTTATTGCTTTACTGTCCTAGTGCATGATACTTAATTTAGAGGCTTCTGGGGTTGTGTCGTTCATGGCTGTATTTCAGGAGGAAAGGGGAGAAAGAGAAAGGCAAAAAGTATTCTCCCAGCTGGGACTATGTTATTATATGCCATTGGGTAAATTCTGACTCTTCACAACCTTGTAAGACAAAGTGGAACTGCCCCACAAGGTTTCCAAGGCTGCCATCTTTATGGAAGCAGACTGCTACATCCTTCTTCCTCCTGAGGAGTGGATGGTGAATTCAGACTTCCGATCATTTGGTTAGCAGCTGAACACTTAACCATTGCTTCAGTAGATCTGATCTCCTTCCCAACCGAGGCAGTCTTCTCTAAAAACTTTCCTGGAAAACCTATATGACTTCAGCTTATGTCTTATTGGCAATCCTCATTAGTTGCAATGGAGGTGGGGAGTTCAAATCTTTATGCTGCATATATTACTACACTGAATAAAACTAGGGCTTGTTACTGAAGAAGAGGGAAAAGAGTGGCTTTTAGATGAGTAACTAGCAGTCTTTGCAACAGTAGAGAAAACAAATAGAGATGTTTGATGCATGAATCAAGTGTAGCGTCGTGAAGTAGGATTTGCAGTAGGTGTTTGGGAAGAAAGGAGCAAAAGGCTGGAAGGATCAGAGCTGTAGTCAGAGAATACACACACACACACACACACACACACACACTCATTGCCATGGAGCCAGATCTGACTCATAGGAACCCCTCCTTGGGTTTCCAGGGTAGTATCACTACGGAAGTAGATTGCCCAACCTTCCTTCCCAGGAGTGGCTGGTGGGTTTGAATAACCAGCCTTCTGATTAGCAGTCAAATGCCTTAGGCAGTACACCACCAGAGTTCCCTGTGGTCAGAGAATAGGATCCTGGAATTTAAGATTGCAGAAGTTGGGCAACTTTACAGAAGCTGGGATCATAAAAATGCCCCAGATAGGCCCATGAGGTCTAAAAGTTAATAAGCTCATTAACCTGAAATATCTGCTCTGGAAAAGACCCGTTTTTTTTTTTTTTTTTGTTTTGTTTTTGCTGGAGTGTGGAAAGAGAACCCTAGTGATACAGTGGTTAAGGCATTTGGCTGTTAACCAAAAGGTTAGTAGTTCAAATCCACCAGAGAAAGATGAGACAGTTTGCTTCCATAAAGATTTACAGCCTTCTTCTTGTTGTTGTTATGTGTCATCGAGTGGGACCTGACTCATAGTGACCCCTCCTTGGGTTTCTAAGGCAGTATCACTATGGAAGTAGATTGCCCAACCTTCCTTCCAAGGAGTGGCTGGTGGGTTTGAACCACCAGCCTTCTGGTTAGCAGTCAAGTGCCTTAGGCTCTACGCTACCAGAGTTACCTTACAGCCTTGGAAATTCTATATTCTATGGGGGCAGTTCTACACTGTCCTATATGGTCACTAGGAGTTGGAATCAACTAGATAGCAGTGGGTTTAAATTTTTTTTTTTTTTTTTTGGTTTCTAGCCTAGAAAATACCACCAAAAGCCCAGCTGAGAGCTTCAGGTACTTACTTTTGTCAGTCACCCCAATCTACAGCCATCATCGTCTGCTTAGGGCCAGACCCCTCAGACAGTTTAAATTTCCTCCCTGAAGGCAGAGGGCTGAATGCAGAGGTACTGTTTAGGCAATGCATTTGATAGAGTATTCAATTGTCCTGAAAGAATTCAAAAAATGATGGTGTTATTTACTATGTGAAATTTTAAGAAAAGGACATCTCTTACTTGCAAAGAGTAGGTATTGTTAATGTTATCATTATTTTTGCCCTTATTTAGTAAAATGTGTTCTAATTGTTTTCATTTGACATAGTGCGAACTTGTCCCCGGCTCCGCCAGCCCAAACATGGCCGCATCACCTGTTCTACAGGGGAAATGTCCTACAAGACAACATGTCTGGTTACCTGTGATGATGGGTACAGGCTAGAAGGGAGTGCTAAGCTTACCTGTCAAGGAAACTCCCAATGGGATGGTCCAGAACCCCGGTGTGTAGGTAAGCCCCCCGAGGACGCGGTGCCTGCTGTGGTTCATTTCTCTTGTTCACTGATTTCTTCTGTTTTCTGTGAAGACCTAGTACTGAAACCAACTTCCAGTGACTATAGATGCATGTCCATTTATACACACACAGAGCCTTACAGATACATAAATAACTCATTGTTCTGTTCCTCGCCAGTGGTAAGAAGAATTCATCAGAATTCAAGTTTTCATCTCACTGAAGTATATAGCTCAAAGTGGCAGTGCTTTTTTTCAGTGTCCTGATCTGCTTCCTTAATACTGTTCTGACAAGAATATACCACAAATGGAATGGCTTAAAGAAACAGGAGTTTATTCTCTTACAGTTTGAAGGCTTTAAGTCTGAGTTCAAAGTGCCAGGCTCTACGGGTTGGTTGACAGCCTCTCAACCTTGGCCTTCAGCTCTGCCTGCTGCTCCCAGCCCACTGAAGCTGGAGGCTTTTCTTCACTCAGACAGCTGCTGGCTGCTGAGACTGACAAGCCCAGGGTTGACAAGTAAAAAGGCACAGTCCCAATGTTACCAAACCACACAGCCAGCCATTAACTCAAGTCCATTGAAAGTCCCAAGGTTGGCAGAGCATGGCAGGCTGCTGAACAATGACATAGCTACATGCATGGTTCAAGTGTGCCATAAGCTACAGACCATTCCCAAAGCTGTTTCTTACATACAGGAGTCAGAACACATACCCAAAGCAGCTACTCAGCTGCTCTAATAGATTCCACCATAGAGTTAAATAGTAATCTCACCATGGGAAATAACTCCATTCAGCTGCCCAGCTACTCAACAGGCCCAGCCAAGTTGACACACAAATTTAACCACCACATGTCCAATTTGGATGTATTTTCTTAAGCAATGCTTTGTAACTGCCTTGCTTTGTTAAGTACAATTTACCTTTACCTTGCTGATGAAAGGACAAAAGTATGAGCCTGTGAATTTTAAGATGGGCCTCAAACTTCTGTTGGATCAAAAGGTTTGTTGCTTAATCCCTCCCTAAGCCTTATGATCTCTCACTGCTTGGATAGCTTTTCTAGTTTGCTGCTGCTTATGCACTGTAGTCACAAGTGACAGTGGTAATGATGATGTTTATGACGATGTCTACCATGTAGTGAACCCCTACTATGTGTAGGGTTCAGAGTCTCTGGGTGTGCAAAAGGTTAAGTGCTTGACTGTCCTCAAGTCTACCCAGAGGCACGCACCTTGGAAGAGAGGTCTGATGATATACTTCTGAAAAAGCAGCTATTGAAAACTCTATGGAACACCATTCTGGTTTGACACATGTGGGGTCACCAGGAGTCAAAATCAATTCCATGGCAACTAGTTGTTTGTTTGTTTTTTGTGATTTATTGTATGTCAGATATAGTATTCCTGGGAGCACTAAGAGGCATGTAATTAAAGAACCAACTTCAAAAAAAAAAATAGTAATAATTAGGGAATTAATGGATATAAAGGAGCTCTGGTGATGCAGTGGTTCAGCGCTTGGCTTCTAACCAAAAGGTTGGCAGTTCAAACCCACACAGCAGCTCCCAGGGAGGAAGACCTAGCAATCTGCTGCCATAAAGATTACAGCCTAGGAAGCCTTGTGGGGCAGTTGTGTTCTGCCACATGGGGTCACTATGAGTAGAAAATCAACTCAGCAGCACCCAACAAATGATCCATACCAGGACGCAGGACAGGAAAACTGGATGATATACATGTATCAGTTCCTTACAGATTGATGTAAAGATTTAATCAAAGGTAATCTAAACTTATGAGAAGCCCTGCTGGTTGAAGTGCCCAGCTGCTAACTGAAAGGCCAGTGGTTTGAACCCACCAGCCACTCCACAGGAGAAGAATATGGCAACCTGCTTTGGTAAAGATTTCACCCTCAGAGACCCTGTGGGGCAGGTCTACTCTGTCCTATAGAGTGGCTAGAAGTTGGAACCAACTGGAGTGACTGTTGAGTTCAAGCCTTTGATCTTTGGGTTACCAGCAGGCACTTACCTGCTGCACTGCCAGAGCTCTTTATATTAAACACCCACTGCCATCAAGTCAATTCTGATACTGACTATATCAAAGAATAAAACTAAAACCAAACCAAACTCATTGCCATTGAGTTGATTCCGACTCGTAGCAACCCTCTTTGGGTTTCCGAGGTGGTAAATCTTTATGAAAGTAGATTGCTCAGTCTTCCTTCTGCAGAGTGGCTGGTGGATTTGAGCTGCCAACCTTTTGGTTAGCAGTCAGATGCCTTAGGTACTACGCTACCAGAGCTCCTTATATCAAAGTATAGCTGGTGCAAATGAAAAAGGTTTTGAACACAAGATACAATGAGGTGACTTATTGTCCCCACCATAAGTTATGAAGCCATAGTAATTAAAATAGTTAATTAATGATACAAGTATGCACGGAACAGTACAACTGCATAGAACTACAAACATACAATAGTCTATAGAAGAATATAATATTTAATGAAGGATATTTCAGAAGTCAATGAGGAAAAAGAACTTATCTAAAACTTAGTCAGTTTTGACTCTCATCTCACAAGAAAACAAAACAACAACAACAAAACACCTCCTTAAAGTTCAGGCAGTTTAAAGAGAGAAATATAAAAAACGAAGCAATTAAAATTAGAAAGAAAAAAAAATGTAAAATGTTCAATTTTGAATGCAGGAGAACTTCCTAAGAATAAAAGAACAGTAGATTTGAATATATAAAAAATCAGATTTCTGTACTTCAAAAGAATTTTATACATTATTAAAAGAGCAACAATAGAGAAAAGTTCTTTGCAGAATGTAAGAGAGAGTCAATGTTCTTAACATTTTCTGAAATGTGGGACTAAATCAAAACACACAAAAACATAAAGATCCCAGTACAAAAATAGATAAAGGAAATGAATTAGAGAAATAAAATCAATACAATTAGTTCTTCAAAAATAACAATTTAAAAAACTTCTAAAATGAGAGTGACCTAAATTATGTACTGATATAATTTCGTAGCTATAAATTCTTTCATTATTAAACAGGAAGGAATGAAAATAATGTGAATTTCAAAAGTTACAAAAAGAACTTGGCCAAGGAAAATTGAAAGAACATAGTAGGAGTCATTAAATTAAGAAAATGAACTATAAAGGGAGGTGGATGCAGTAGCAGGAGTAAGAGGCAAATTTTGGATTAAGTAATAAAATAGATTTTTAAATATAAGAAAATATAGAAGTAGAATTTTTCAATAGAACTAAAACAGAGGTTTCAGTTTATTTTCTTTTAAGAATAATGAAACACCATGTATAAATCTATTCAAATAAATTGTAAGCCTTTGATATTATGTATGATTTTCTAGGAAAATATAAATTCCCAAATGATTTTAAAAATATGTAGAAATGCAAATATACAATTACTATACTAATGAAAAAAATAGGAAACGTTAACAGACTATTAATTACCGCTAAAAATGACTTTGTTGTGCTTATAAGGAACCTGTACATAGACCAGGAGGCTGTCATTTGAACAAAACAAGGGGATGCTGCATGATTTAAAATCAGGAAGGGTGTGTGTCAGGGTTGTATCCTCTCACTACACTTGTTCAATCTGTATGCTGAACATATAATCTGAGAAGCTGGACTATATGAAGAAGAGCATGGTATCAGGATTGGGGGAAGACTCATTAACAATCTGTGATATGCAAACAACACAACCTTGCTTGCTGAATATGAAGATGACTTGAAACATTTACTGATAAAGATTAAAGACTATACCCTGCAGTATGGATTATACCTCAACATAAAGAAAACATGAATCCTCACAACTGGACCAACCAGCAGTATCATGATAACTGGAGAAAAGATTGAAGTTGTCAAAGATTTCATATTACTTGGATCCACAATCAACACCCGTGGAAGCAGCAGTCAAGAAATCAGACATCATATTGCACTGGGCTAAACTGCTGCAAAAGACCTCTTTAAAATACTGAGGACTAAGGTGCACCTAACCCAAGTCATGGCATTTTCAATCACCTCATATGCATGTTAAAGGTGGACAATGAATAAGGAAGACCAAAGAAGAGATGATGCCTTTGAGTTATGGTGTTGTCAAAGAATACTGAAAGTACCGTGGACAACCAAAAAAATGAACAAATCTGTCCTGGAAGAAGTGCAGCTGGAGTGCTCATTGAAAATGGCCAGATTTTGTCTCACCTATTTTGGTCACATTGTCAGAAGGGACCATTCCCTGGAGAAGGCTATCATGCTTGGTAAAGTGGAGGGTCAGTGAAAAAGGGGATGACCCTTAACGAGATGGACTGACACAGTGGCTGCAATGATGGGCTGAAGTATAGCAAGGATGGTTAGGATGGTGCATGAACAGGCAGTGTTTCAATCTGTTGTACATGGGGTCACTATGAGTTGGAGTCAACTTGATGGCACCTAAGAACAACAAAAATGACTGAAGGATCAGTAAGGGAAAAGTCTTTCAAATTTTTAATAGGTATTTTGTATACCATATAATTTGGGCAGGGAGCAGCAGCAGACAGGGCTGGTCCCTGGAACAGGTAAGGCAGGCAGGGGACAGCCCCCAGGTGGCAGGGAGCAGCGGCAGACAGGGCCGGCAGGAATAGGTAGCGGGTAGCACAGGAAGTGAGTGGAGAGGTTGGAACAGCTAAGGGAGACGAGCTTGTCTGTTGGTGTGTCGTAGCGTGGTGGCTTGTGTGTTGCTGTGATGCTGATGGCTGTGCCAGCAGGGGTGCACATGGTGAACCGGTTTCAGTGGAGCTTCCACACTGAGAGAGACTCAGAAGAAGGAAGAGACCATCTACTTCACAAAGAATTGGCCAGTGAAAACCTTATGAATAGTAGTGAAACACTGTCTGATATATTGCTGGAAAATTTTATGAATAGCCCTGCAGCATTGTCCAATACAGTGCTGGAAGGTGAGCCCCTCAGGTTGGAAGACAATATGACTGGGAAAGAGCTGACTCATCAGAGTCAAGCCTACCTTAATGATATGGGTAAAGTAGAGAGTTCGGGGCCTCTATTTAGTGAAGTGGCACGACTCAATATGAGAAGAAACAGTTGCAAACATCCACTGATTATCGGAACATGGAATGTACAAAGTATGAATCTAGGAAAATTTGAAGTTGTCAAAAATGAAATGGAACACATAAAGATTGATACCCTAGGCATTAGTGAGCTGAAATGGACTGGTTTTGGCCATTTTGAATCAGATAACTATATGATCTACCGGGCCGGAAATGACAAATTGAAGAAGAATGGCATGGCATTCATTGTCACAAAGAATGTTTCAAGATCTATCCTGAAATACAATGCTGTCAGTGATAGAATAATATCCATAAGCCTACAGTGAAAGCCAGTTAATACTACTATTATTCAAATTTACTCACCAACCATCAAAGCCAAAGATGAGGAAATTGAAGATTTTTACCAACTTCTGCAGTCTGAAATTGACCAAACATGAAATCAAGATGTGCTGATTATCACTGGTGACTGGAATGCAAAAGTTGGAAACAAAGAAGAATCACGAGTAGTTGGAAAATTTGGCCTTGGAGATAGAAATAATGCTGGAGATCACATGATAGAATTTTGCAAGACCAACAACTTATTCATTGCAAATACATTTTTTTCAACAATACAAATGATAGCTATACACATGGACTTCACCAGACAGGGTACACAGGAATCAGACTGACTACATCTGTGGCAAGAGGTGATGGAGAAGCTCAGTATCTTTAGCCAAAATAAGGCCAGAGCTGATTGTGGAACAGACCATCAACTGCTCATATGCAAGTTCAACTTGAAGTTGAAGACAATTAAAACAAGTCCATGAGAGCCAAAATATGACCTTGATTATATCCCTCCTGAATTTAGAGACCATTTAAAGAATAGATTTGATGCATTGAATGCCAATGGCTGAAAACTAGAGAAATTGTGAGATGAATTCAAGAACATCATCCATGAAGAAAGCAAAGGGTCATTAAAAAGACAGAAAAGGAGGAAAAGACCAAAATGGATGTCAGAAGAAACTTGCCCTTGAACAGACAGTAGCTAAAGCAAATGGAAGAAATGACAAGATAAAAGAGCTAAACAGAAGATTTCTAAAAGCAGCTTGAGAAGACAAAGTCAATTATTATAATGAAGTGTGCAAAGACATGGAGTTGGAAAGCCAAAAAGGAAGAACACGCTCAGCTTTTCTCAAGCTGAAAGAACTGAAGAGGAAATTTAAGCCTTTAGTGGCAATATTGAAAGATTCTATGGACAATCTATTCAATGATGCAGGAAACATTAAAAGAAAATGGAAGGAATACACAGACTCACTCTACCAAAAAGAATTGTTGATGATGTTCATCCATTTCAGGAGGTGGCATATGATCAAGAACCAATGATATTGAAGTCGAAGCTCCAGTGAGGGAAGTGGTGAAAAACAAGACTCCAAGAATTGACGGAATACCCATTGAGATGTTTCAACAAATGGATGCGCCACTAGAGGCACTCACTTGGCTATGCCAAGAGATTTGGAAGACAAGTGCCTGGTCAACTGACTGGAAAAAGTTCATATTTGTACCCATTCCAAAGAAAGCTGATCCCACAGAATGTGGAAATTATCTAACAATATCATTAATATCACATGCAAATAAAATCTTACTGAAGATAATTCAAAAACTGCTGCAGCAGTATATTGACAGAGAACGTCCAGAAATGCAAGCTGGATTCAGAAGAGAACGTGGAACAAGGGATATTATTGCTGATGTCAGATGGATCTTGACTCAAAGCACAGAATGCCAGAAAGATATTTACTTGTGTTTTATTGACTATGCAAATGCATTTGATTGTGTGGATCATAATAAATTATGAATAACATTGAGAAGAATGGGAATTCCAGAGCACTTAATTGTGCTTATAAGGAACTTGTGCATAGACCAGGAGGCTGTCACTCGAACAGAACAAGGGGACATTGCATGGTTTAAAATCAAGAAGGGAGTGTGTTAGGGTTGTATCCTTTTGCCATACTTGATCTATGCTTTTGAGTTGTGTTGCTGGCAAAGAATGCTGAAAGTACCATGGGCTGCTAAAAGAAGTGACGAATCTGTCCTGGAAGGCATGCAGCCAGAATGCTCCTTGGAAGCGAGAATGGCCAGACTTCGTCTCACCTACTGTGGTCATGTTATAAGAAGGGACCATTCCCTGGAGAAAGATACCATGTTTGGCAAAGTGGAGGGACAATTACAAAGGGGAAGGCCCTCAATGAGATGGATTGACACAGTGGCTGCAATGATGGGCTCAGGTATAGCAAAGATTGTGGAGCTGGCACAGGGCTGGCCATTCTGCTGTGCATGAGGTCGCTATGAGTAGGAGATGACTCGACAGCACCTAACAACAAACATACCATATAATTTAGCCCAAAGAATGGAAAGTTATCCAATTCATACTATCAAACTATTATTTTGTTGTTGTCAACTATTATCAAACAAAGGTTGAAAACTAGAGACCAACCCTATGTATAACTATAATAGCAAAAATACTAGCAATCCACATTCAAAAGAATGGCCTACCAAAATAAGTATAGTTTGTAATAGGAATGGAAGAAGTGTTTAGAATTTAGTAATCTATCAACATAAAGTGTTAAAGAGCAAAGATGTCTCTTTGAAGACTAAGATGCACCTAACCCAAGCCATAGTATTTTCAGTTGCCTCATGTGCGTGTAAAAGCTGGACAACGAACAAGGAAGACCAGTGAAGAGTTAATGCCTTTGAATTGTGGTATTGGTGAAGACTACTGAACACACTGTGGACTGCCAGAACGAACAAATCTGTCGTGGACAAAGTGAAGCGAGAATGGCCAAATTTCCTCTCATCTGCTTTGGTCATGTTGTCAGAAGGGACCAGTCCTTGGGAAAAGATTTCATTCTTGGTAAAGTAAAGGGTCAGCAAAAAAGGAGGAGACCCCAACAGGATGGAATGACACAGTAGCTGCAACGAGGGGCTGAAGCAGAGCAAGGATTGTGAGGCTGGCACTGGACCAGGCAGTGTCTTGTTCAGTTGTACCCAGGTCGCTATGAGTTGGTGCCAACTTGACGGCACCTAACAACAACATCAACATGATAAATTACTTCATCATTTCAAACAGGAAATTTTCACAGAGTTGCTTAGTACAAGAAAAAAACAAAAACCAAACTCACTGCCATTGAGTCAGATCCAACTCACAATGACCCCTTCTTGGGTTTCTGAGGTGGTATATCTAGGGAAGTAGATTGCCCAGTCTTCCTTCTGAGGAGTGACTGGTGGGTTTGAACCACTAGCCTTCTGGTGAGCAGTCAGATGCCTTAGGCACTAGAGAAATGCATTCATTTAAAACACATTTTCAATAAAATTGTAAGAAACTCAAATTATCTTGATAACTCTGACATAATAAGAAATGCCCATCGTAAAGCTGGAGACACTTGTAGAGAAACAAGACAGTCGTCAAATCTGAAAAGTGAACAGCGTGCACAGAATCATGTCTGTTATTTCATATTGTTCACTAAGCTCTAGTCCTTGCAATAGATCATGAGATTATAGTTACTAGGATCCAAAATCATCATCATTTATAGAGTATGAGTCAAACTGAAAACTAGAATGAACCTACTAGAGAAATGAGAGTTCCTTAAAGTCATAACGATAACAAATAAATAGCTTTTCTAGCTACATTAGTAAATACATGTATATATAATGTAAAATCACATAAGAAATATAAAATACATAGTAACCTTAAATAGAAATGTGTGGAACCTGTATGAAACAAAATATAAAATGTTGTTAAGGAACAAACAGATCACCTTAACATTCCTATAAAGTTGTATCAGGTGTAAATTCTTTCAAATATATATAGAGATAAAATAGAACCTCATTCAGTAGCCTAACAGGGATTTTCTTTTTTGCCTCATTTTTGAGATTAGGGAGTAGTACCCGGGATCCTCTGAAAGAATAGACAGGCAACAATCTCTAAAATAAATTTGAAAAGGAAGAGAAATAGGCATAATGAAGGAAAACTAGCTCTCCCAGGTTTTTAAGATACATACTAAAGCTGCAAAAGTTATGTGTACAAGGATCACCATGTATGTCAAAGGGACTGACTAGATCCTGAAGCACAACAGTTTCATGTAATATTGAAAAAATACTTATTCAGCTTATCATATAAGAAAACTGGCTAGCTTCTTGGGAAAAACACAATGATACAAAACTTTTGCATACCTTTAGGTACCCATTCTATGTGAATTTTAAGAGATAAATATTTTTTAAAAAAATAAAAATCATGAAAAACTAGAAGAAAATATAAAATATATAAAGTGATTATTAACTGATCTCAGAAGTTACTAAAATGCATAAAACCAATGGAAATATTTTCCCAAGAAAACATCAGTAGATTAGACTATATAAACAATAAAGCCATGTTCATCCAAAATACTATAAGCCAACAATAAAAAAAGAGAATATTAACAAGAAATAAAATCCTCGAAATTATGACAGCAAAAAGAAGAATTTATAAAGAAAGAATCCCATATATATGATACTGAGCCCCAAATAGTCATTATATTGCAATTGATTCATATTGACTCTGATTTTCCTGTTGATCAAAGCTAAATGGGCAATAGGGGCAGTCACGATGCTCACACTGTGCAAAAATAAAGAGAGCAAAGTTTCTCCAGGAAGCGGCTTTTCCTGGCACAGAGATTTGAAAGAAATTGCTTCAGGGAAGAGGCAGAGCGGCAGTGTGGTTGAGAGCCTATAGATCCTACCATTTACCCACTGGGTGACCTTGGGAAAGTTACTTAACTTCTCTGCCTCAGTTCCCTTGTGTGTAAATGGAAATAATAACAACACTCCCTACTGCATAGGATTAAAAGAGTCAATAAATCTAAAGCACTTAGAATAATTTTGAATGAACAGTAAATACGGATGAATGTTAACTATTATTGTATGGGACATACGGACTAACGAAGTGAGCGAGGCTGCCAGTGGAACGACTGCAACAGCGGATAAATGAGAATACGAGTGTGCACACGTGCACACACACGCACACACACTGCATTAAGTCCTAGCCTTGATTTTTCATTCTATCTGCATTCCGCCCAATTGATCTGCTGAAGATACCATTAAGGGCCATGGCCCTAATTATCACGCAGTGATTTTACGTAGGGTATAAAAACTTTTCTTGTAATGTGTTTGCTTGAAGTAAGCACCAAAATACTCCTAAAATACAGAGTCTGATTGCTGAATACATCTCTTAATCTATAAATGACAGGATCAATTTACTATTTTATATTTCAAAGCCATAAAGGTGCTCCAAGCCAGTGATCAAAGTTGCAGTGAGCATTGATTTAAAATATCAGAAGTCTTTCAAGATTTTGATATATGGTGAAATAACATGAGATAACTAAATAGGTATTTTTAACATTGCTTATAATACATCTATCTGTTGGCATAGTGCCTAAGGCATTTGACTCCTAACCAGAAGGCTGACAGTTCAAATCCGCCAGTCACTCCTCAGAAGGAAGATTGTCAATCTACTTCTGTAGTGATACCGCCTTGGAAACCCATGGAGGGGTCGCTGTAAGTCAAATCCGAGTTGATAGCAGTGAGTTTTGGTTCTTTTTAGTTTTTATAATACATCACATGTTCAATGTCATACATAGTTATCATTTAATTGCTATGTTAATCCCAAGGTAGAAAAAATTTATTTTTTTCTGAGTGAAGAGAAATTGTGGCATTTCTAATCTGTGGGAACACAAATAACTTTCTCTTATTTCCCAACAATAGAACGTCACTGCTCCACCTTTCAGAAGCCCAAGGGTGTCATTGTGTCTCCCCCTAACTGTGGGAAGCAGCCAGCCAAACCTGGGACTATATGTCAGTTAAGTTGCCGACAGGGATTCGTTTTATCGGGAGCCAGAGAAGAAGTGAGGTGCACCAGTTCTGGAAAGTGGAGTGCCAAAGTTCAGACAGTTGCTTGTAAAGGTAGGTCTCCTACATTGGTTGTGTGAAAAAACAAATTGCTAAATAATGACACATGGGAGCTGTATGATATTTTCCTCTTTGCCACAGGACAATTGTTATCAACATCCAACTTTTTTTGCAAACCAAAAATAAAATGGTAAGTGTTACACCAATAGATTCTGTGAGGATTTCTGGTTTAAAGTAGTGGACTTAAAAATTTTAAATGCCATCCAACAGCAGAAGAAAAAGAAGCAGAAGAAGAATAATATTAGGGCTGAAGGTCAGGTAAGTTTTTCATCGGTAGATGAAAATCTTTGAGGACTTGTTCTCTATGAAGCAAGTGAAACTGGATTGATTTAAAAAAAAAAAAAAAAAGAAAGAAAGAAAGGCTATCAGCATTTTGAAGCCTGCATCCAATCACATTCACAAGAGGGAATTGCCATGTTCCCTGCAGCAAGAACAGACTTCTAAGGAAAAGGAGCTATTGAGAACAAGAAAGTATTCCTAGAAATGAGATTATCTGGAAATGAATGTCTCTAAGAGAAAGGCAAAATACAGAATGGGTTTTGCTAAAAAGATTAGTGATTTGGAAGACCAACCTGACGTCCTCTCAGAATGGAGAACTAATACACAAAGAAGTTAATTATCAAAGTTGATCAAACTGAAAAGATGAACATTAAGAGATACCACTCTAAAACCCCCAACATCCATTTAATAAGGAGTTCCAGGACAGAGGAAAGTGATGAAGGAAAATATTTTTCCCATCAGTAAAAGAAAGTTTCTCTGAGGCACAGAAAGGCTTGAAAGTTTAGATCAGAGTAGCCTGTTAGTATTGGTGTAGGGTCCCTTCACTGTTCTTGGTGAAAATTCTGAGGTCTAAAGTTAATGAGAAAATCTTAAGTTTCCAAAGAGAAAAGACAAATCATACAAAAGAAATAAGAATCAGACTCACATTAAGCTTCTCATTTACAACTCTGAAATCAAAAGGAAATGAAGTAGTATCTATAAAATATGAAGAGATAATGAATATAATCATAAATTCCAAATTTAGTAAAGTTATTATTTAAGTATGAATGGAAAAAATCAAATCTTTCTTTTACATTTTCAAAGAGTTGATATGTTACTGTTCATCTTTATGAGGGAAGTTCTGTCATGTTAGGCACAAGTATGATTTTACAGTTGTCTTCATTTGGAGATTATGTAAGACCCAGAAGAAGAAAATATGACTTAAATAAAATTTTAAAGAAACAAGAAGATATGAGACACAATTAA
The DNA here is from genome assembly GCF_000298275.1 of Orycteropus afer afer. Classification (NCBI taxonomy): domain Eukaryota; kingdom Metazoa; phylum Chordata; class Mammalia; order Tubulidentata; family Orycteropodidae; genus Orycteropus; species Orycteropus afer. The sequence continues at coordinate 16,767,699 of NW_006921624.1, forward strand.
ATTAATTTATATATGTTCATCTCCAAGTTAGAAATACCCAGTTTAACATGACTTAAGGAAATGTATTTATATCATATAAGAAGGTCTGAGTTTAACTCTATTTTGATTAATGTGAATCTTTGTGTTGTTGTTGTTGTTGTTGTTAAGTGCCGTCAAGTTGTTAGAGCATCTAATTTGGTATCAGTAGTATAAATTTTCACACTGTAAAAAATAACATTGACAAAGTTGTTGTTTGTTTAGTTAGTACATTTTAGTACTACTAATTATTTCCACTTGGAAGCTTCATTCATATATCCAGCCACTGTCCCTCAGATATGAGGGTGAAATTAACACATTCCCAGACAAACAGAAATTAAGGGAATTTGTAAAAACAAGACCAACTCTATAAGAAATGCTAAAGGGAGTCCTTCCAACAGAAAACCAACAATGGAAGATGACAAATTAAGATTAAGGCACATGACAATACCACCTAGAAACCAACTCAGAAAAAGAATTCTCAAAGCTAAAATAAGCTTACAAATAAGAAAATAGAGAATTAGAGGAGTGCATCTGTAAACAATGCCAACTACAAAGCAAATAGAAGGAATAACTGCTATAATTACAAAACTTCCAAAAGGAAAGGAAGTGGAGACAATGTCAATGTAGAACAGACTGCTCCAAACTTAAAGAGATGAGAATCTACTACAGGGTCACCACAAAGAAGATAATAAGCTTTCTAACCAAAACAAGAAAGAAAATCATAAGGACTTTTTTTGTGTGATTTTGTGAAAAACACAAAGCCAACAACAATGAAGAAAAGGAAAGAAAACTCATTAACAAAATGAACTCAGTACAGAAAAATATTTGGAACAAAGAAACCATCAATAACAAACAAAAAACAGAAGAGAATGATACCAATAAATTAATACCTATCATTAATTACATTGAGTGTGAATGGACTAAATGCACCAGTCAAGAGATAATGGCAGATTGGATAAGAAAAGAAGATTCATCGATATGCTTCCTACAAGAGCATATCCTTGGATACAAAGATAAAAATAAATTAAAATCAAGGGATGAAAAAAAATGTATCAAACTAATGGCAACCAAAAAAGAGCAGGAGTGGCCATATTAATTTCTGATAAAATAGACTTCAAGGCAAAATCCAGTGTAAGGGACAAGGAAGGGCATTATATGTTGATAAAAGAGTCAATAGACCAGCAGGACATAAGCATAATAAATATCTCTGCACTCAATGAGAAAGCTCCAAAATATATAAAGCAAACATTAACTGAATTGGAAAAAGAGGAAGAATCAAAATCAACACCTTAGTCCAGAAACTCTAACAAATTGCAAAAGAGCAACAAAAGCCTACAATTTCCAGGAAAAGGGAAATAATAAAGATGAGAGCAGAAATAAATGAAGCAGAAAACCAATAGAAAAATCAACAAGACTAGAAGCTGGTTCTTTGAAAAGATTAACAAAATCGACAAACCGCTGGCAAATTTAACTAAGGGAAAGAAAAAGAAGATGCAAATAGCATGAATAATAAGTGAAATGAGTGGCATCACAACAGAACCAACTGAAATAAAAAGGATAATAACAGAATAGTAGGAAGAACTGAAGGCGCTCTGGTGGTGCAGTAGTAAAGGATTTGGCTATTAACCAGAAGGTCAATGGTTTGAATCCACCAGCTGCTCTGCAGAAGAAAGATGAGTTAGTCTTCTTTTGTAAAGATTTCCAGCCTTGGGAAACCAGTGAGGGCTGCTATGAGTTGGAATCAACTGATGACAGTGAGCTTGATTTGATTTGAGGAAGAACTGTACTCTGACAAAATGGAAAATCTAGAAGAAACAGAAAAATTTCTAGAAATACAAGACCAACCTAAACTAACACAGATTGAAATTGAGCAGGACTTAGTAAAAAAAAAAAAAAAACTCCCCTAAAAAAAAGTCCTGGCCCAAACAGCTTCACTGGAGAAGTCTGTTAAACATGCAGAGAAGAGCTGATACCTATCCTACTCAAATTATTCCAGAACATAGAAAAGGATGGAATATTCCCAAGTTGATTCTATGAAGCAACCATAACCCTGATACCGAAACCAGATAAAGACACCACTGAAAAAGAAAACAACAGACCAATATCCCTCATGAATGCAGATGCAAAAATCTTCAACAAAATCCTAGCCAATTGAATCCAACATGATACAAAAAAATATAATACACCATGATCAAGTGGGATTTATACTAGGCATGCAAGGATGGTTCAACATCAGAAAAATAACATAATCTATTACACAAATAAAACAAAGAAAAGGGACTATATGATCATATCAATTGATGCATAAAAGGCATTTAATAAAGTCTAACACCCATTCTTGATGAAAACTCTCAGCAAAATAGGAATAGAAGGGAAATTTCTGAACATATTAAAGGGCATATATGCAAAACCAACAGCAAACATTTTTGTCAATGGAGAGAAACTCAAAGCATTCCCCTTCCAAATGAAAACCAACAAATGATAGTGAGGGTGTGGAGAGATTAGAACTTTCTTGCACTGCTGTAAGGACTGTAGAATGGTACAACCACTGTGAAAAAATGGTATGGTGTTTCCGTACAAAGTTGGAAATAGAAATACTATTCAATCCAGTAATCCCATATTAGAAATATATCCTAAAGAGGTGAGATCCAAGACATGAGTAGGTGTACTCACACTCATGTTCATTGCAGCACCATTCACAATAGCAAAAAGATGGAAATTACCTAAGTGCCCATCCACAGATGAATAGATAACCAAACTATGGTACGTTCACAATGGAACACTATGCAACATTAAAGAATAGTGAAGAGTCTATGTATCACCTGATAATATGGACAAACTTGGAGAACATTATGCTAAGTAAAATAAGTCAATCACAGAAGGACAAATATTATATAAGTCCATTATTATAAAAGTCGGGGAAAGGTTTACACAGGGAATTTTCTTTGTTGGGTACAGGGATGGGAAGGGAGAAGAAGAAAAATTGATGACTAGTTAAGAGACATGTATTAGTTTGGGTGAAGGGAAAGGTAATACAACAAAACTGTGTGACTAGCACATTAACACTAGGGAAAAGGAGGACACAGAGAGGTGCACAAGAGGTACAGACAATAAAGGTAAATACTACTACCTACACAATAGTGCATTATCAGTAATATCAAACACTACTCTACAGGTGGATACATAGCTATACAGGCGAGAAGATCAGGTATGGATAGGTGAAAGAGAATATACCAATGACAATACATAGGTCTGGAAGATGATATCCCTACATGTGGATTTGTATGTGATATAAAAATGCCCACATACATCACAGAGCTAATGGGACAAAATTAGGATAACTTCTTAGCTACCAGGAGCTCTGGTGGTGTAGGGCCTAAGGCATTTGACTGCTAACCAGAAGGCTGGTGGTTCAAACCCACCAGCCACTCCTTGGAAGGAAAGTTAGGCAATCTACTTCTGTAGTGATACCAGCTCAGAAACCACAGCAGTGAGTCTGGTTTGGTTTTTGGTTTCTTAGCCACAACTAAGCACCTTGAGGGAGTGAGTTGCTGGGCCTGCAGTCTCAGGGACATGGTCACAGAGGACATCAAGTTCAATTGGCACAACATAGTACACAAAAACATTGTTCTACAGACTACTTTGATGAATAGTAACTGGGATCTTAAAAGCTTGTGAGCAGCCGTCTAAAATGTAACTTGAATTCTCCTCATGTGGAGCAAAGAAGAGCGAAGAAAATCAAAGGCATGTAGAAACTATTATTCCAAGGGACTAATGGGCCACAGGAACCCCAGCCTACACGACCCTAGACCAGAAAAACCAGCTGGTGCCCAGCTACCAATGCTAACCACTCAGAAAGGGATCAAAATTGGAAATCCTGGAGAGAGTGTGAGAAACAATGTGGAACAAAATTTAAAAACATGAAAGGGACCAGAATTACTGCTTGGATACAGTCCGATGAAACCTTCAAGACTATGGCCCCAGTATACCCTTCGGGCTTGGAGTTGGACTCACTCCTGTGGATTAGCTCTCAGCCAAATAGACAGGGCTACGAGCTGATGGCTACACCAGGAAGGTGCAGTCCTTAGAACAGTCAACCATGAGAGATTGGAAGAGAAGCATTTGTACAGGGAGAAAGCTGGACAGACAGGAATGCACAAGTAAGAAGGACACAGGGAAGACATAAGCACAGGGAGGAGTGGAAGGAGAGCTGTTCAGTTGTGGGGACGGTAATCAAATCGATGTGAAACAAAATGTGTGTGAACTGTTGAGTGTAAAATGAATCGGCTTGTAAAATTGCACCCAAATCACAGTGAAAACAATGAAAGGGAAAGCCTCATTTTCAGATGCAGCTCTTTCCCATGCATTAACAGTCATTCTTTTTCCTGTTTATTTCTTTATTTAATTAAAAAATATTTCTTGAGTATCTCTTATATGCCAGGCACTGTATAAGACAATGCAACAAGAGATATCCTGGCCTTCAAAGAACTTTAATTCTATTGAAGGAGAAAACTCAATTCCAAACTGGTATGTCAAGTTTGATGGTTTAGGAAGTAGAGAGAGTTGCGGGGACTTATGCACTGAGCACTGACATGGACTTGGGGAGTCAGACAACGCTTCCCAGAGAGCTGATATCTAAACTGAGAGTTAAAGGGCAAGGTTACCTGGGTAGAGGGGAGGCGCGTTGACTGAGGTAGTAAAAGAACTTGGGCAAAGGGCCAGGTGCAAGAAAGGGTATGGTGCTTTCATGGAACTGACAGTAGTTCAGGGCAGAGAGTGAATGCCAGTAGGGAAGTGGTAAGACAGGAGACTAAGAGATCAACAGGTACCAGTGCTGGAAGGGCTTCACACGTCATGGTAAGAGAAATGCTGAAGACAGTTACAGATCAATTATGTAAAAAATTAGTCACAGTGGGTTAATATAATTCTGTTTTTTCACTTCTTTCTTAATTGACTTAGAATCAAATATCAATGTATTAATTGATTTGTGTATTTTCTGAGTCAGATGTTGAGCCGCCTCAAATCAGCTGTCCCAAGGACATAGAGGCGAAGACTCAGGAACAGCAAGACTCTGCTAATATTACCTGGCAAATCCCAATAGCCAAGGACAACTCCGGTGAAAAGGTAAGGCTGGTGGAAATATTTTTAAACTTTTTCAAATGGATAGTAAATGTCCTATAAGTATGTGAGATATTGACCATTTACCAATACTCTAATGGATTATTTTCACACCTGCATGTAAAAAATGCATAAGTTGTGCCTCTAGGATGTATTTGGAGGAGTTACAACAAAAAAGAACTGTCCCGATACTAGTATTGAACATACTTAAAAATCAAAGAGGTTTTAAATCTGTTTTTTAAAGTGCACATGTGACTGATAGGGCGATGTGTGATGTGAACAGTCTCTCTTGTGTGATGTTTGCACCTTCCGTTAAAAGGCCCATGAATCCATCTTGTAGCAGCAGCAGCAGCAGCATCTTATCTTCTCAGAAGAGTACAGGAATATATTCCAGGATGTGAGGAGAATTAACACCAAATATAGCCCATGCTTACATTGACACATGGATTACGTATCGTTCAGTCTCTGGATAAAGACAGTCCAACCGCCAGCAAGCAGGATGCAGTAAACATTTCTTAATTTCATTGACTGCTTCTAGCTCAGCATATCAAAGACTATGCCAACTTATAAACCAGGTTTTTATTCCCTTTTACAAGATAACTACCTGCTGAGTTATTCAGAGCTGTCTCTGTTTCTCCCAATCAGTGCCTCCTTTTTCCATCCACTTGGAAGCAACTCCCTGTGCACATTTAATGTAGGCCAAAGGATGTCTTCGTCTTGAACCCAAACTTCCCAACTTTCCTGGTTCCCCAGTGCTGCTGTAACAGAAATACCACAAGTGGGCGGCTTTAACAGACAGGAATTTGTTTCCTCACAGTTTAGGAGGCCACAGCCTAAGTTCTGAATGCCGGCTCTGGAGGAAGGCTTTCTCTCTTTGTGAGCTGTGGGAAGGTCCTTGTTTCCTTTTGGCTTCTCTTTCTAGGTTTCTTGGTCATTTTCATGTGTCATGGCATCTGTCTTCTTCCATCTTTGCTTGCTTGCTTAATTTGCTCTTTTGTATCTCAAAAGAGATTGACTTAAGACAGACCCTACCCAAATACTGCCCATTAACATACAAAGAAAATTCATCTCTAAATGAGATTATAACCACAGGGTTAGGATTTACAACACATATTTCAGGGGACACAATTCAATCCATAGCCCCTATCTAATGAGATTTATTCTTGGTAAGAATAAAAATGATTGCCATGGATTACAGAGCATGAAGATCCAACATGCAATCACTTTTCTTGAAAAAAAAAAAAGAGACTAGAACAAACATAATACTCGATGATACAACAGAAGAAAATTTCCATGAGCTAAGCCCAGAGAATCTACAGTTCCAAATAATTCATGGGCTTCAGAGAAAATTAGTAAACTGAGAGAAATGTTTAGACATATTTTGGTACCTAGCATTTTAAGATTGGGCAATCTACTTCCATAGTGATACTGCCTCAGAAACCCAAGAAGGGGTCACTATGAGTCAGGTCTGACTCGACGGCACATAACAACAACAACAACAACAGCATTTAAAGATCTGGGAAAAATATCATCCAGGAGGATATAGAAAATAGATACCAAAAATGAAGAAAACTAGATCTGACTTTACACTTTGTAGCGCAGTGCCTAAGGTATTTATTTGCTAACCAGAAGGCTGGTGGTTCAAACCCACCAGCCACTCCTTGGAAGGAAGGTTGGGCAATCTACTTCTGTAATGATACCACCTCAGAAACCCAAGGAGGGGTCGCTATCAGTTGAATCCGGCTTGATAGCAATGAGTTTGGTTTTTTGGTTATCACAGCATCATATACCTCTGATCCAGAGGACATAATCACCACTCTAGTCTCCCAGGCTAATGGAGGTCATTACACTCTTTCCTAATGGGAATACAAATTTTTACTATGCTTTGGGAAATAAATTGTGTATTATTTACCAAAAAAATGTTAATAACTTTGGAGTTAATAATTATGTTGATAGAAATACATTATAAGGAAATAATCAAAATATTTTTAATTATATGTGCAAAACTGTTCATCCCATTGCTATTTTGTTGTTGTTGTTGTTATGTGCCGTCGAGTCAGCCCTGACTCATAGCGACCCCTCCTTGGGTTTCTGAGGCAGTATCACTACGGAAGTAGGATTGCCCAACCTTCCTTCCGAGGAGTGGCTGGTGGGTTTGAACCGCCAGCCGTCTGGTTAGCAGGCAAGTGTCTTAGCCACTGTGCTACCAGAGCTATTTATAGTAGTAAAATTTGGGACAAATTAAATGCCCTTCACCAGATTTTCTTAGAGGAATTATATTTATTCTACAGATTATTATGGAGACATTTAAGGGTCATCTTAAGTTCTAAAGTTTCTGATACCATTAAAAAAATGTCTTAAGATATTATATATAAAATCAAGAAACAGCTTACTGATATGCCAAATCTATAAACTATGTAAATAGAACAGAGTGAAAAGAAATACACCAAAAGGCTGGGCCTGGCCTTTTGTCTTTTCACGGTATATGAAGTATTTTATCATGCTTTAATTAATAATTGCCTCAGGCACTTGACTGCTAACCAGAAGGTTGGTGGTTCAAATCCACCAGCCACTCCTCGGAAGGAAGGTTGGGCAATCTACTTCAGTAGTGATACCGCCTTGGAAACCCAAGGAGGGGTTGCTATGAGTCGGGTCCGACTCGACGGCACATAACAACAACAACAACAAATATTACTAATATATAAAGAAACAAATATAAATTTATATGAATTTTAACTTTCAATGTATTTATTTATCTCCACAAGGTGGCAATCCGCGTCCATCCAGCATTTGCCCCACCTTATCTTTTCCCAATTGGAGATTTTGCTATCACATACACAGCAGTTGATCTGTCCAGCAACCAAGCCAGCTGTACTTTCCATATCAAGGTTATTGGTAAGTCTCCTTCAGATGTATTTGGGTAAGTTTGTGAAGACAATTGAGTACCCCAGGAACTTTCTTTTACTTTATCTTCACCAACTACCTTTGAACTAATTCTTCCCACTGGCATTAGAACCTCTGGAGCAACTTCTTTGAAACCTGCATCATCACATCTAGCTATCAGGAGATCTCTTTGATTTCATTCCCTGTGAGTCTTTTGAAAAATTCCCATGGTTCCCATCTCTATCTTTTTAACTGCCGTTTTTTCTCAAAGTCCTCAGATTTGGCGTTTGTCCCCTTCACTTAAATAAACTGATTTTCAAGTTCACCAGTGGTCTCTTATGTCAGTTGCACTGTGTACTTTTCAGTCTTTAAATTACATACTCTTTCCTCAGAATTTATAGATTGACTGTCCTTTCCTTATCAAAATGTACCCCTTCTTTAGCTTCTCTGACATGTCTTCACTACTTTACTCTTCTTTCTTTTTTTTTTAAGAAGGTTTGGTGATTTTGATTCTTTTTTAATTCTCTTTCCCAGGCTTCTCTTCCTCAGAAAATAGAAATAATAAATGTTTTGATTCATAGAGTTATTGTGAGGTTTTAAATTAGTTAAGATATATAAATCACTTTCACTAATGCCTGACACACAATGAGCTCTATGCATAAAGCTGGGTATTTACCACATGTTGACATTTTGTTATTTTCTTCAAATCTACTTTAGTATGTTTACTTAAAACTCAATACACTAAATTCATCTTATTTTTAGAATTTTACATAACTTCTTGAGATAACTAAAGTATATCAAACTGTCTCCTTATCCTATAAACTATAGATTTTGACAAAAGTAGATAAAAGACTCAAGTCAAAATCAGTTTCATTCATTTTGTAGTACCTAGGGTTTTTTTTTTTTTTTCCCATTGCTTTTTCAGTATTGTTATACATGTGAACTTTTACCTGTCCCATGAAGAATATGTTGGATTTCTTACATTTGATACTATGGTTTTAAATGTGGAAATGTGATTCAAAAGTCTACCAAGTTTTAATCTTTCCTAATGAAGAGTCAGCAAGGTGTAATTTACAACGACACTCACATGTCTAGCTAGACACTAGCTGAATTTTCAAATTATGAAAAAGAGAAAAGGGGAGAGGAGAGGAAAGAGAGGAAAAAAGAATGGGAGAGAGAAAGAAGAGGGAGAGAGAGAGAGAATATTCTACAGCCAACATTTTCTTGTTTTCTGCAGATAACAGGGTGTTGGTATCTAACTCATAAATGAGGGTGGGCTGAATAGAGCCAAGCAGGAGCACTCCACAGAATGCTCCCTCACTTGCTTTGAAGTGGGTTTTCCTTCTCTTTTGGAGACAGTTCATCTTCTGGTACTTCCATTCTTTTGACTGTAGTTGACATATTCTTATTGCTCTCCTGTACATGGGATCCAATTTTAAATTTTTTGGATAAGATCAAACCACCTTAGGAAATCTTGGAACTACTGATTTGCAGTTTCTTTTGGGAAAATAGCAAATGCTGCCGGGTTTATAAATTTCACTGTGAATTGACTTGATTCACATTCTCAAAGTGCACGACATATCATGTGCATACCTTACTTGTTTTATTTATTCAGCAACTTAACTTTCACCACCTGTTATGGGCCAGGTGCTATGCTAACAGTGGAGACCCAACTATGAGCAAAGGAGATTCCATCACTGGTCTACAGAATTTTCAGTCTAGTAAATTTGTAAACCTGACATATTGCACTAATGAAATGAGAAGCATGAGGAAAAGATACAAATTAGACCTTTAATCATAAGACTTAGTTTATCACAGAAATATCTGTATTCTTACAGTTATAAGTAATTTAATTTCAAAGTATAAGATGATTTTATATATGATGGCTAGAAATATCCTTGCCTATCAAGACCTGTGACTGTGCAGTTTACTAGCTGAATGTCCTTAAGTAAGTCCCTTAAGCTTACCTAATCTGGCATTCCTTATCTATAAAATTTTTAAAAACTGTATTTTTCCTATCTTCCTCAAACCTCAAAGGCATGTGACTATAGATAGGAGTATTTCAAATGTATTAAGTCCCAAGTTATATTAAAATTATTTCCAGCACACTCTCTTTGCTGTCATTTACTGATAGCCTAAATACTCCACCATATTCAATCAGGACTTTGAAACCTTGTTCACCCACTCTCGCCCCAAATCTATCCTCCTTCTTCCTGGATTACAGTACCCAGCAACACAGACTGACAATTCCTTAATTTCTAACCTGCTTACATTTCCTCTCCATTTCAGCTTCCCACTCCACGCCGACAGCCACACTCTGGTCATTGTCTTCACCTAAAATTCATCAACCTTCGAAGTCTTCCACTCCAGTGTCCCATTTTGAGTATAACCTCCTGGCCTTCCAGCATTATCACACACCATCACGTCTTGCATATTCTACAACATGGCACAGACCTCTGCACCTTGATCCCTCCATTTAGTCATCTGTCACCCCTGTCTTGACCCTTCAGACGAGAGGCAGATCTTGGCAGTGCTTGGTTTGTTCATTTCTCTCCTTCAGCTTGTCTAGGGAGGTTCATTTTACTTCCAAGTGGGTTAACGCAAATGCTATGAGCATACATACGCCCTGCCGTTGAGTCGGATCCAACTCATAGTGACCTCTCCTTGGGTTTCAGAGGCAGTATCACTACGGAAGTAGATTGCCCAACCTTCCTTCCAAGGAGTGGCTGGTGGGTTTGAACTGCCAGGCTTCTGGTTAGCAGTCAAATGCCTTAGGCAGAATGATATCAGAATTCTCATGCTGCAAGTTAAATGCCAGCCACATCCAGAACTGCATCACACGGCTTGTGCTCACCTGACATTTCTTCTTTGGCAGACAGAGGGCAGTGCAAGAAGAAGCAGCTCTTCCTTTTGATGTTCTAAGGGATCAGGGATAAAACATACCTCATTATTAAAGAGGCCACAGGGCCAGCCTTGTGTCTGACAAGATCAGGGGTCTTTACCAGCACCAGAAGACTTCAGCTCTCTTACAAAGCTCCACATAACTTTCAAATATCAGCTGGCCCTTGCTTTTCTGATTTCATGTCCTTTAGATGTAGAACCACCTGCCATAGACTGGTGCAGATCCCCACCTCCAACCCAGGTCTCCGAGAAGGAACATGCTGTAATCTGGGATGAGCCTCAGTTCTCAGACAATTCAGGTAAGAATGCAGGGGTTTTCTTGTCAAGGTAAACTGAAGTCTATTTTATTAGAGAAAAACGTTTAAAGAATGAAAGAGAAATAGAAAGCAAATTATAACCAAGTAGAATGAATACTTGTATAAAGTAATGTGTTTTACGGCTAGGTTAATGATATCATTTAACATTACTAACCCATGAGATTTTCTTTCATTCAACAAGCAGTAGGTCTTTATTAACCTCAGGCTGTGTGCTGTATTTGACTGTGGCCAGATAAGTGGGTTGAGTCTCCAAGGACACCCCTTAGTGTTTCCAAGGTTGTCCTAAAGGTTAAACTATATCTAAAGCAATGCTATGTATTTATATTCAATTAGTAAATGTGTTAAATAAATTATTAGGGTCATAGGAAAGCACAAAGAAAATGAGCAAATAGACCAAATACAATCCAAGTTCACTTTAAAGGTTTTACTACACCCAGCAAACAATAAAATGCAAATTAATAGATTTCTTAATTAAATTCCCAATGTTCAAGTGGACTGACCATTCAAGGAAAATCATTGATTTAGCAAGAATGCCTTAATTTGTTTCTGAGTCTTCTATGT
>NW_006921624.1:16779596-16828253 GCF_000298275.1 Orycteropus afer afer
TATAATCTTTTTATTTCCTGCTAGTGGCCAATATCAACATAAATAGAATGTCCAGCTGATTTGTATAAATAGAAGATGAAACTTCACATCAAATATGATGACTACTAAAGTGACTGCAAACCAATAATCTAACATCTGACTCTTCTCTCTTCTTAGGGGCTGTATTAATCATCACCAGAACTCATTCACCGGGAGACCTTTTCCCTCACGGAGAGACTGTAGTGCATTATACAGCCACTGACCCATCGGGCAACAACAGAACATGTGATATTCACATTGTCATCAAAGGTATTCACCTTATCCTGTTACAGCAAACCTGTATGGCAGAGTAGAACCACCACCTAGGGTTTGCAAGGTTGAGAATCTTCACAGAAGCAGACGGCCACATCTTTCTCCCATGGAGCGCCTGGTAGATTCTGGTTAGCGGCCAAGTGCTTAACTACTGTGCCACTAAACCAAAAGCAAACCAAACTCACTGGCATTGAGTCAATTCTCACTCATGGAGATCTCCACTGGTATTCAGAGGTGGTAAATCTTTACAGAAGTCAATTGCTCCATCTAGGTTGGGCAATCTACTTCTGTATTGATACCACCTCAGAAATCCAAGGGGGGTCACTATGAGTCAGATCTGACTCTACAGCAATGAGTTTTTTTTTTTTTTTTTTTTTTAACCTTCTGTGGAGGAGCTCTGGTGCCATAGTGCCTAAGGCATTTGACTGCTATCTATCCAGAAGGCTGCAGTTCAAACCCACCAGCCACTCCTCTACTCCCATAGAGATACCGCCTCAGAAACCCAAGGAGGGGTCGGTATGGGTTGGGACTGACTCGATGGCAGTGAATTTGGGTTTTTTTGGACCTTCCGTGAAGCAGCTGGGGGCTTTGAACCACATCCTCCTGGTTAACAGTCAAATGCCTTAGGCAGCATGCCACCAGAGTTCCTTACTGTGTCACTGAGGCCCCAAAAATCTAGTTAACATTTGATATAAGTGGTTACTATGGCACTCTATTTTATGCAAGAAAGTTACCAGCAGATTGTTAAAGTTAGCATACTGATTTTACTTAGGTTTCCAATTGTCATTCATGTCCACTTGTCTTCATGATAATTAGAAATATTTTCTTCCAGGGTAGTCTTAAATTGAATTTATCAGCACTTTTTCTGGAGTTATAAAATATTATTCTCCTAATCTGATTTTGAATACTGAGGAGAGAGATTCTAAAACTATATTTGCTATGTAATATTGCACAGTTTTCATTTTTATTAACAGAATACAAAAAATAACAACCTGAAGTCAGAAATAATTTTAGAGTTTCATAAAATATGTGCAGCCTCTTGTTGTTAGGTGCCATCGAGTCATCTCTGGCTCATAGCGACCCTATACACAGCAGAACAAAATGCTGCCCAGTCCCACACCAGCTCCACAATCCTTGCTATACTTGTACCCATTGCCACAGTCACTATGTTAGTCCATCTCATTGAGGGCCTTCCACTCTTTTGTCGACCCTCCACCTTAGCAAGCACGACATCCTTCTCCAGGTAATGATCCTTCTGACAACATGGCCAAAGTAGGTGAGATGAAGTCTTGCCATTCTCACTTCCAAGGAGCATTCTGGCTGCACTACCTCCAGGACAGATTTGTTAGTTCTTTTAACAGTCCATGGTACTTTCAGCATTCTCCGCCAGCACCACAACTCAAAAGCATCGACTCTTCTTCAGTCTTCCTTATTCATTGTCCAATTCTTACATGCATATGAGGCAATAGAAAATACCATGGCTTATGTCAGGCCCCCCTTAGTCCTCAAGGAGACATTTTTGCTCTTCAGCACTTGAATGAGGTCCTTTGCAGCTGATTTGCCCAGTGCTATATGTCATCTAATGTCCTCACTGCTGCTTCCATTGGCATCAGTTGTAGAACCAAACAACATGAAGTCTTTGACAACTTCAATCTTTTCTCCATTTATTGTGATGCAGCTTATAGGTCTAGTTGTGAGCGTTTTTGTTTTCTTTATATTGAGATGCAATCTATACCGCAGACTGTATTCTTCAATCTTCATCAGTAAGTGCCTCAAGTCGTCCTCACTTTCAGCAAACAAAGTTGCGTCATCTGCGTATTGCAGGTTGTTAGAGTCTTCCTCCAATCCTGATGCCACGTCCAGCTTGTAAGATTGTTAGCTCATTGTACAGATTGAATACATATGGTGAAAAGATACAATCCTGATGCACTCCTGTCTTGATTTTAACCCATGCAGTGTCCTCTTGTTCTGTTTGAACGACAGCCTCCTGGTCCATGTACAGGTTCCTCATGAGTACAATCAAGTGTTCTGGAATTCCCATTCTTCTCAATGTTACCCATAATTGTTATGATCCACACAATCAAATACTTTTGCATAGTCAATAAAACCAGTAAATATCTTTCTGGTATTCTTTGCTTTGAGCAAAGATCTATTTGATACCAGCAATGATATCCCTTGTTCCATGTCCTCTTCTGAATCCAGCTTGCATTTCTGAAAGTTCTTTGTCAATATACTGCTGCATCAGTTTTTGAATCATCTTCAGTAAGATTTTACTTGCATGCAATATTAATGATATTGTTCAATAATTTCCACCTTCTGTGGGATCACCTTTCTTTGGAATGGGTACAAATATATATCTCTTCCAGTCAGTTGGCCAGGAAGCTGTCCTCCAAATCTCTTGGCATAGCCAAGGGAGTGCCTCCAATGTGGCATACATTTGTTGAAACATCTCAATGGGTATTCTGTCAATCCCTGGAGCCTTGCTTTTTGCCACTTCCCTCAGTGCAGCTTCCACTTCTTTCTTCCGTACATATTGGATCTTGATCATATGCCATCTCCTGAAATGGATGAACATCGACCAGTTCTTTTTGGTACAGTGACTCTGTGTATTGCCTCCATTTTCTTTTGATGTTTCCCACATCATTCAATATTTTGCCCACAGAATCTTTCAATATTACAACTCGAGGCTTGAGTTTTTTTTTTATTCAGTTCTTTCAGCTTGAGAAATGTTGAGCATGTTCTTTCCTTTTGGTTTTCTAACTCCAGGTCTTTGCATATTTCATTATAATAATTGACTTTGTCTTTTCGAGCTGCTCTTTGAAATCTTCTGTTGAGCTCTTTTATCTTGTCATTTCTTCCATTTGCTTTGGCTATACTACATTCAAGGGCAAGTTTCAGAGTCTCTTCTGACATCCATTTTGGTCTTTTCTTCTGTTCCCATCTTTTCAATGACCTTTTTCTTTTTTCATGGATGATATTCTTGATGTCATCTCACAATCCCTCTGGTTTTCAGTCGTTTGGTGTTCAGTGCATCAAATCTATTTTTTTAGATGGTTTCTAAATTCAGGACAGATATCATCAAGGTCATGTTTTGGCTCTTGTGGACTTGTTTTAATTGCTTGAGCTTCAAGTTGAATTTGCATATGAGCAGTTGATGGTCTGTTCCACAATCAGCTCCTGGCCTTGTTTTGGCTGAAGATACTTAGCTTTTCCATTGCCTCTTGACACAGATGTAGTTGATCTGATGCCTGTGTACCCCCATCTGGTGAAATCCATGTGTATGTTGTTGTTGTTATGTGCCGTCGAGTCAGCCCTTACTCATAGCGACCCCTCCTTGGGTTTCCGAGGCAGTATCCATGTGTATAGCCACCTTTAATTACACAGAAGTACAGCTTCCTGGCATATGCCCACCTAGGAAGCAAAAAGCAGACATTACCACAATCCCCCCTAAAGATTTATGATGAAAGTTTTTCTAGGAAGAGTGGAGGGCAAGAAAAATCGTTTTCAAAATTCAACTTAGAGTCCTAGAATTTAATTTATATTTCTTATAACATTGTATACGAATAATACATACTGTTTTTTTTTTTTTTTTTTTGCCCAGGTTCTCCTTGTGAAGTTCCATTCACACCTATAAATGGGGATTTTATGTGTACTCAAGACAGTGCCGGGGTTAACTGCACCTTAAGTTGCTTGGAGGGGTATGATTTCACAGAAGGGTCTACTGAGAAGTATTATTGTGCTTATAAAGATGGTATCTGGAAACCTCCATATTCCACTGAGTGGCCAGACTGTGCTAGTAAGTTTTAATTTAACTCTCAACTCCTTTACTGTATGTGAGTGTGTGTGTGTGTGCATTTTTAAAGCATTAAAGAGGAAAACTACCTTACTGTAGGGATCAGGTTTGATGGATGGAAAATGATGCCAGGAATTCCAAAGATTTGTGGATAAGAGAAATGCTCATTCCTGAATTTACAATATTAACCTACCAGAGTCTTGAAATAGTCTTGATATAGATTGGATTCCTATAGAGCAAGATTCAGCAGAAGGCAGAGCCATCTCTCATTGATATTCACCCGAAATATCTAAAGAGAGTTGTCAGCATATAATTCTTCACTTGTAAACTGACACTTACAGTCTTCTTGTCTGCAGAGGGGCTTATATTTAAAATAAGATCTATGTATGTGATAAAATGAAATATATTAGTCATATTTTCTTTAGATTTTATTTGGGTACAAATTGAACTATTCTATAATCTTAAATATATATTTTATAAAAAATAACCCAATGTATTTGCCTACTGTAAGGAAATATTCTCTGGAGTGAATTTTTGATACCAAACTGGGGTGGAGTTTAAATGCCAGTTTCTCATGAAAAATAAATAAATAAATAGAGCCAATTTACCTGATCTCATTTTTTCCAAATTAGGGAAGTAAATAGCAGCAATATTACTCCCTTTTCTATAGCTGTCAAAAAAAACCACACCCACTGTCATCAAGTCAGTTCCATCTCATAGAGACCCCCACTGGTTTTCCCAGGTGGTAAATCTTTACAGAAGTAGATTGTCTCATCATCCTTCCACTGAGTGGTTGGTGGGTTTGAACTGTCAGCCTTCTGGTTAGCAGTCAAATGCCTTAGGCACTGCACCACCAGAGCTCCTTTTCACAGCGTTGTTGTTGTTGTTATGTGCTGTCGAGTCGGACCTGACTATGGCGACCCCTCCTTGAATTTCCGAGGCAGTATCACTATGGAAATAGATTGCCTAACCTTCCTTCCAAGGAGTGGCTGGTGGGTTTGAACCGCCAGCCTTCTGGTTAGCAGTCAAGTGCCTTAGGCACTATGCTACCAGAACTCCTTTTCACAGCATTAGAGGCTAAGGTTTTACTGGTAATGCTGTGTAGATAAAGGCATTGTTTCTGAATATTTTGGGACATCATGCAAGCCTCTGCATCTATCTGTGAAAATTACACTTCCAGGGAAGGTGATTGAGGAGCTGTGGTGGTGGAGTGCCTAAGGCATTTGACTGCTAACCAGAAGACTGGCAGCTCAAACCCACCAGCTACTCCTTGGAAGGCAGACTGAGCAATCTACTTCCATAGAGATACTGTCTCAGAAACACAAGGAGGGGTTGCTGTGAGTCAGAATCGACTTGACAGTAGTGAGAATTTTAAGGAAGGCAGATTGCATGCAGTACTTAGAAAGTTTTCAATGCCCAGTAATCCTCAGAAGGGAGGATGGTGAGACTTCATCTCACTTACTTTGGATGTGTTAACAGGAGGGACCTGTCCCTGGAGAAAGAAGGACATTATGCTCAGTGAAGTAGAGGGTCATCAAAATAGAGGAAGACCCTCAGAAGATGGATTGGCACAGCGACTACAGTGGGCTCAAACGTAACCACTGTGAGGGTGGTGCTGGACCAGGCAGCATTTTGCTCTTTGCACATGGGGTTGCTGTGTTGGAAGTGACTCGAAGGCACCTAACAACAACATTGCTTGAAAACATATCTTCGATCCAGCCAGGGTTTTTAAAAAGTTCTCAACAGCATATGGAAACAATTTTTCTATCTCTTATTAACTTAAATGCCACTTTTTTGTATGATTCGATGCACTGCCATTGAGTCAAATCCAGCTCATGGTGACCCCTCTTGGGTTTCCGAGGCAGTATCACTATGGAAGTAGATTACCCAACCTTCCTTCCGAGGAGTGGCTGGTGGGTTTGAATCACTAGCTTTCTGGTTAGCAGTCAAATGCCTTAGGCACTGTGCCACCAGAGCTCCCTTTTCATATGATTAGCAGGTAAAAAATAATATATCAAAAGTGAATTCTTATCACTGGGTGCCTGAGCACAGTGCTACTTGACTCATTGTTTATTACCATCAATGAATGTCTAGTAATTTTCCTTAACTGTCACTTAACTGTAACTCAGCTCTTTATAACAATCTTATAATCATGTTAGAATTAAAATATTAAGTTGTAGTAATTCCATGGAAAGTTAAATCTTTGTTGGAAGACACTAACCATTTGAAACTGTTTTGCCCAACATTTTCCAGTAAAGCGTTTTGCAAATCATGGGTTCAAGTCCTTTGAGATGCTCTACAAAGCAACTCGTTGTGATGATACGGATCTGCTGACGAAGTTTTCTGAAGCTTTTGAAACCACCCTGGGGAAAATGGTATGTCAGTAAAATTCCTTTATTGTCTGCCATATTTGAAAGAACAATGTTGAGTTTTTCATAACCTCTTGGTCACATGCAACTGAAATTCTTTGTCCTGATTGCTTTCCACATTCTTTATGGTCTAAACATGTTCCTATTATTCAGAATTACTAATTGGTTTGGGACTTCTGGAATGAATTATAAGTAAACCTGTATTAAAACTTTTGTGATTTTTTTTTTTAACTCATGAGTCAGAAAGTCAGTGAAGCCTAGAGTCCATCTGGCTTGAGAATGCCTACTTTATTATTTAAAGTCTGACAGAAGTGCCAAACACTGTAGACTGTATTTGTTGTATAATGCGAAGCCAGTTGAACATTTAAATGATTTTTTTTCATGCATTTTTGTTTAGGAATATTTCAGTGATTAAGGAAAAGTGCAACAATATATTTAACTGCATTGAGCATCTTGAAAGTAAGAAATGGATCATAGTCATATTTATGTCCTTAACAGAATGGATAGCACTTTATTTATTTACTGATACATATTTCATAATGCTGCTGGCCATATGGCAAGCATTATCATAAACACATTAAAATATTAACACATTCATTTAATAAACACTTGTTGAATAAAATTTAATTTTTATCTACTCTATACACCCATATCCAAAAAGAACAAATACTGTAATTATTGCTAGAGAACGGAGAAAACGTTTATACTCATCTGATCACTGTCACTGTAAATCTGTATTTAAAAAGCCAACAATATGCCGCATACTGATTATATTCCACCCCAAACTGGTGAACTGTTCCTTAAAAATTGAATGAAACCCACATTGCAAATTGTCTGAAAGTGATTTGTGTGTATGTTAGAATCTGCGTATATCACAACTAGACTGGAGCCAGTTACAGTTGGTATAGTGATCAGAATGTGATTCTAAACATATATTCACTCATTTAGCAAAGATTTTTTATCTATTTTCTATCCTAGGCACTAGGGACATAGATGTGACTAAAACAGATAAAATTGCCAAGAATATGAAAGGCTCTGGGGTATTCTTATCCCTCCTGCTGAAGAGTGGGCGGGAAAGGGCTTCCCCAAAGCACAGATTTGCATTTTATTCTGCTCATATTTTATTTGCAGGTCCCATCATTTTGTAACGATGCCGAGGACATTGACTGCAGACTGGAGGACCTGACCAAAAAATATTGCCTAGAATATAACTATGACTATGAAAATGGCTTTGCAATTGGTAATTAAATCATCTCATGTTGGTAGTTTGCAAAACTAATCTGCAAATAGATAAATAAATGAATAATTCCAATAGACGGGGCATACTAGCCAAATTGTTGTTGTTGTTGTTATGTGCCATCTAGACGGACCCAACTCATAGTGACCCCTCCTTGGGTTTCCAAGGCAGTATCACTATGGAAATAGATTGTCCAATCTTCCTTCCAAGGAGTGGCTGGTGGGTTTGAACCGCCAGCCTTTTGGTTAGCAGTCAAGTGCCTTAGGCACTATGCTACCAGAGCTCCACTAGCCAAATTAACCTTTATTAATTAATTGAAATAAGTTATTTTAAAACACTAGCCAAAACTCTTCAGGATGCTAAACAACTAAGAAAATTAAATCAAAGTAGGTTGTAAAATATATTTGATATTGTAGAAGAGGACAGTAATAGTTGTAAAGTACAAACATCAATTTTTATATGGTATTGAATTTAAGTTGAAGTTAAGAATCTTAAGTTTAAAGAGCTGACACATGTAAAATATTTAGATACCTCATCCAGAATATATTAAAATTCAACTTATTCAAGTCTACTATACCTCTCAGTGGAATTTTGATGTTTTTTCCGTGGAGACTGCACATTGTTTAAGGTGATTCCTAAGTATGGTACATGCTGTTTTGCTGGTGTATCTGTCCACTTGGCTTATTGCTTTGATATTTCTAGGACATTTCAATTGTCTCTCTTGGGTTTTTTATTTGCAAAATTGTCATTATTTCTAGTAACTGTCCTTATTTTTATTGAAAAGTAGTGATAACAAAATTGTGTAGCAGTTAATTAAGCACATGGGCTTTATGACCTAACTACTCAAGTCCAATCATTGCTCTGCAGTTGACCAGCTGTGTGGTCTTGAGCAAGTTGTCAAACCACTCTGTGCCTTTTCCTCTATAAAATATGTAAGAGTATATAAGACTTCATAGAGCCATTGTAAAGATAAATGAGTAGGCGCAATAACGTGTTTAAAAGATTGTTTGAGACAATAGTAAGTATTCATTCATGTTACAGCAGACACTCTTTTTTTTTTCTTTAATTGTGATTTGGGTGAAAATTTACAGAACAAATTCACTTTCCATACAACAGTTCACATATACTTTGTCTCATGACATCGACCACAATTTACCACAATGTAACAGCTCCCCTCCCACTTCCTCCCCGATAGTTACCTCTTCCCTGTGTCCATCCCTCCATGCACTCCTGCCCCCTGAGCTGTATCCCTGTGCATAAGTGCCATTCTTTCTCCCATGGTTGTTCTCTCCAAGGAGTGTATTGACCTCAGGTAAATGTCCTTTTTGTTTCTTTCACCAATTTTAGTAATACTTGGAGTGATTTAGCATTGCAAGTGATAATAACTGTTGTTTTAAACTTTCAAATTTAAAAAAAAATATCTCTTGTACGTATATATTTATTGTAAAAATTTGAAAAATGCTAAAAAACCAAGAATAAAATTAAGGTAACCCACAATTTCTAAATTAACTCCATTACTATTATACATATATAACAATGTGTGTGTGTCCCTATGCTATTTTGTAATCATTAATTTTTAGTTAACATTATATTGAGGATACTTTTTCTGTCATTCTGTATTCTATTTGCATATAGTTTTAATGGCAACATATTATTTCATCAAATCAATTTACCATAATTTGTGAACACAATTTCCCTTTGGTGGATTTTGGAGCTGTTTTCAATTTTTAACGTTCTGTAAAACTCTTCTGTGAAAAATTTAGAAATTCAGGCTTTAGATAGGAAAAAAATCAGGCAGTGCTAGTGGGGGAGTTGTTAGCGGCACGTGTCACATCCCAAATAACAACACCCTTTCTGCTCTGCCTGCCCTGGGTTCCCCACCCCCAGATTGTTGAGGTAGGCTGCAAGGGTCCAGAGGTGCACTTCAAGGGAGTCAGTTGTCACAATAAGGTTTTAAGATAGGTGATATTCATCATCTAGTAAGAATTCCAACTCCAGTTTTCTGGAGTCAGGTATTGGCAGGTCATACACATGGTTTAAAGACAAGCCTTCTTCCTTGAATGTCTTCCTAGTAGACTGTCAAAAGATCCTCATAAGATTGATAAAAACACCTTGGTGAGTCATAGTGGATAAAATGCAAAGGGCCAATAAATATATTTAAGTATGTTTGAATGACTAATAATCATGTATTTAAAATTAAAACTAAGATGTCAATTTGACCTGTCATATAAACAAATATGAAAAAGAATGGTAATACTCAAAGGTGGCAGGGGTGTAGGGAAAGAGAAATTGGGGTACAGTTGATAACATGTATCTAAGGATTTAAAATGTTCATATGCTCAGGCCTAGAAACTCCACTTCTAAGAACAGTTCTTATGATAAAAAGCAGGCCAGTGTGTAAAGATACACCATATTTCATAAATTATGAGATGCATATCTTTTGTTTTGACATCACTAAAATTGGGATGTGTATTCTCATTGATGGTCTCTTAGATTTGATGAAATACTGTGTATTCTAAAATTTTGAAATAACATGAAAGTCTGAAAATAGAGACCTGGTTAGATAGTTTAATCATAGAAGAGAATGTTTTGGAGCTATTAGAAATAATGGGAGCTCTGGTGGTATAGTGCCTAAGGCTAACAAGAAGGCTCGTGGTTCAAACCCACGAGCTACTCCTCAAAAGGAAGACTGGGCAATCTACTTCCATAGAGATACTGCCTTGGAAACCCAAAGAGGGGTCACTATAAGTCAAATTGACTCGATGGCAGTGGGTTTTTTTTTTTTTTTTTTTTTTAATTAGCAATAGCATGGTAGATGACAGAGAAATGCCATGATTTGTAGTTAAGTGAAAGAACTTGAAAAAAGATTACCAAATTATATACATAGTATAATCTTGTTTTGTTAAAAGTGTGTTATGTTTGTTTTTATCCCAGACATGAATAGAGATAGATACACACATACAGACACATTAAGGCATTTGGCTTCTAACCAAAAGGTCAGTGTTGCAAACCCATCAGCTGCTCCACAGAAGAAAGATGAGGCAGGCTGCTTCCATGAAGATTTATAGCCTTGGAAACCCTAAGAGGATCGCTATGAGTCAGAATCAACTCAATGGCAGAGTTTGGTTTGGTTTTGGTATATACACATGCACTCATAGGGGAAAAGAAAGCTTACTAAGACGTAAATCCACCACTCATCTGTCAGTTTGTTGTACTGTGGTGGCTTGCATGTTGCTGTGAGGCTGGAGGCTATGCCACCGGTATTTCAAACAACAGGAGGGTCACCCGCGGTGGACAGTGGAGCTTCCAGATGAAGACAGACTGAGAAGAAGGAAGGGGCCGTCCACATCTCAAACAGATAGTCAGTGAAAACCTTATGAATAGCAGTGAAACACTGTCTGATCTATTACTGGATAGCAAGGATTGTGAGGACGGTACACGACCAGGCGGTGTTTTGTTCTGTCATACACAGGGTCACTATGAGTCAGAGCTGGCTCGATGGCACCTACCAACAACACAACAGTAAGATGTAAATGGTAGTTATTTCTATATGATGGGATTAGAGGGACTTTTTACATTTTTCTCTTTGCTCATCTAATTTATTTTTCTATAATAAATATATAACACTTGTAGAAAAATGTTTATGTGAAAAGACAAAAATTGGGGGCCCTACCAGAAACATAAATTCACAAAAAAATTACTTCAGTGGTCAGTCCTGTATAAATAGAATTTAATTTTTAAAGCACATAACTGAGCAACAATATTAATATCATTTCTTAAAGTTTACAGTGAGTCAAATACTGAGCTAGATAGTTCGTATACATTCCCTCAATTATTCCATGACCTGTGAGGAAAGAATCATTACCGCCTTCATTTCACAGATGAAGAAACTGAGGCTCAGAGAGATGAAAGTAACTTGTCTAAGATCACACAATTTTACCTAGTAAACCAGAAGCCACAATCTGAACCCAAGGTGTTAATTATTATAATATCTAGTGCATGTTGAAAATTGCACACATCCATGTTGCCTCCAGTGTATAGTAGTTGCATGATAGAAATATTTAACTTATGTGCTGCCTTCATAAACTACCTCCCACTTTCAAAATCGGATGCAAGTATTTTTAATAATCTTCACACAGAGCATTAAGACTATGAAATGTGTATTTAAAAAAAAAAAAAAAAGGAGCAAACCCTGAAGGGAAATAAGAATTGATTAGGATTCTGCACCCACCCTGCTATTTACCTGTAAAGCTAAGTTAATTGACTCAGAAGTAAAACAAACAAACAAAAAAAAGCTGCAGAATCAAGTCCCACTCATAGTGACCCTGTAGGACAAAGTAGAACTCTCCCAAGATGGGGCAATCTACTTCCGTAGTGATACTGCCTCGGAAACTCAAGGAGGGGTCGCTATGAGTCGGGTTCGACTGGACGGCACATAACAACAACAACATAATCTTTACAGAAGCAGGCTGACACATCTTTCTCCTTTGGAGCAGCTGCTGGCTTGAACATTGACCTTCCAATTAGCAGCCAGTACTTTAACAACTGTGCCACCAGGGATCCTCAACTCAGAAGTGTTGTTGTTGTTGTTCGGTGTCAACAAGTTGGCTCCAACTCATAGCGATACCAGGTCCAGCAGACAAAACACTGCCTGGTCCTGTGCCACCCTCAAAATCTTTGCTGTGCTTGAGCCCATCCTTGCAGCTCCTGTGTCAATCCATCTCATTGAGGATCTTTCCCTTTTTCACTCACCCTTTACTTTACTACGCATGATATCCTTCTCCAGGGATTGGTCCCTTCTGACAACATATCTGAAGTATGTGAGACTAAGTCTGGCCATTCTCACTTCTCAGGAGCATTCTGGGTGTACTTCTTCAAAGACAGATCTGCTCATTCTTCTGGCAGTCCATGCATTTTCAGTAATCTTCACTAACACCCCAGCTCAAATGCATCAGTTCTGCTCCAGTCTTCCTTATTCATTCTCCAGCTTTCACATGCATATAGGGCTATTGAAAACACCATGGCTTGAGTCAGGGGCACCTTGGTCTTCAAAGTGACATCTTTGCTCTTGAACCCTTTAAAGAGGTCTTTTGCAGCAGGTTTGCCCAGTGCACTGCATTGTCTGATTTCTTAACTGCCTGCTCCCATGGGCGTTGATTGTGGGTCCAAGTAAGATGAAATTCCTGACAACTTCCATCTTTTCTCCATTTATTGTGATTTTGCTTATTGACTAGTCCAGTTGTGAGGATTTTTGCTTTCTTTACATTGAAGTGTATTCAGTACTTTCGAAATTCCGTACTTTGATCTTCATCAATAAGTGCTTCATGTCTTCTTCACTTTCAGCAAACAAGGTTCCATCACCTATATATCGCAGGTTGTTAATAAATCTTCCTCCAATCCTGATGCTGAATTCTTGTTCATATAGTCCAGCGTCTCGGATTATTTGCTCAGCATACAGATCGAATAAGTATAGTGAAAGGATACAACCCAGATGCACACCCTTCCTGATTTTAAATCGTTCAGTGTCCCCTTGTTCTGTTCAAATGACTGCCTCTTGGTCTATGTACAGGTTCTTGTGAACACAATTTAGTGTCCTGGAATTCACATTCTTTGCAGTGTTATCCATAATTTGTTATGATCCACACAGTCAAATGCCTTTGTTTAGTCAAAAAAATGCAAATAAACATCTTTCTGATATTCTTTGCTTTCAGCCAAGATCCATGTGACATCCCTTCTTCCACATCCTCTTCTGAATCAGGCTTGAATTTCTGGAAGTTCCCTGTCAATATATTGCTGCAGCTGTCGAATTATCTTCAGCAAAATTTTACTTGCATGTGGTATTAATGATATTGTTCAATAATTTTCACATTCTGTTGGATCACCTTTCTTTGGAATGAGCACAAACATGGATCTCTTCCAATTGGTTGGTCAGGTGACTGTCTTCCAAATTACTTGGCATAAATGAGTAATTTCCCCCAGCACTGTATCAGTTTGTTGGAACATCTCAATGGGTATTCCATCTATCCTTGGAGCCTTGTTTTTCACGAATTCCTTCAGTACAGCTTGGGCTTCCTCCTTCAGTACCATCAATCCTTGATCATGTGGTACCTCCTGAAATGCTTAAACATCGACAATTCTTTCTGAAACAGTGACTTTGTGTTTCTTCCCTCTTCTTTTGATGCTTCCTGCATCCTTCAACATTTTGCCCATAGAATCCTT
Source organism: Orycteropus afer afer (assembly GCF_000298275.1). Lineage (NCBI taxonomy): Eukaryota > Metazoa > Chordata > Mammalia > Tubulidentata > Orycteropodidae > Orycteropus > Orycteropus afer. The sequence goes on from NW_006921624.1 coordinate 16,793,506, forward strand.
CAATATTGCAACTGGAGGCTTGAATGTTTTTCTTCAATTCTTTAAGCTTGAGAAATGCCTTTTGCCTTTCTAATTCCAGATCTTTGAACATTTCATTATACTTTACTTTGTCTTCTTGAGCCACCCTTTAAAATATTCTGTTCAGCTCATTTATTTCATCATTTATTCCATTCCTTTAGCCACTTTCCATTCCAGAGCCAGTTTCAGAGTCTCTTCTGACATCCAGTTTGGTCTTTTTTTCCTTTCCTATCTTTTTAATGACATTTTGCTTTCTTCCTGTGTAATGCTCTTGATGTCATCCACAACTTATCTGGTTTTTGATCTTTGGTGTTTGTTCCTTCAAAACTATTCTTCGGACGGTCTCTAAATCAGGTGGGATATAATCAAGGTCGTATTTTGGCTCCTATGGACTTGTTTTAATTGTCTTCAGCTTCAGCTTGACCTTGCATGTGAGCAACTGATGGTCTGTTAAACAGTCAGCCCCTGGTCTTGTTTTGAATGATGATATTGAGCATCTCTATCACCTCTTTCCACAGATGTGGTCAATTTGATTCCTGTTTATTGCATCTGGGAAAATCCATGTATATAGTAACATTTATGTTGTTGAAAAAAGGTATTTGCAATGAATAAGTCGTTGAACTTGCAAAACTCTATCATATTGTCTCCCAGTCATTTTTATCACCAACGCCATATTTTCCAACTATTGATGCTCCTTCTTTGTTTCCAACTTTTACATTCCAATCACCAGTAATTATCAATACATTTTGACTAAATGTTAATTTCAGACTGCGTAAGTTAGTAAAAATCTTCAGTTTCTTCATTACTGGCTTTAGTGGTTGGTGTATAAATTCAAATAATAGCTGGTCTTCCTTGTAGGTGTGTAGATATTAGCTATTTACTGGTAAATTCATCTACTCAGAAGTGGAATGGTTTAAATGTCTAGGTATCTCCACAGAGACTCTCCTTGCTTCTTTTAATCTAATTCAGTGGTAATATAACTTTAATAGGAAGTGTCCAAAAATTACAGTGTAAAATTGTAGACCAAATCTTGTATGTTGTACATTATGGGCAATTTAGGAAATGGTCAAGGAAAATTTGACTTGAAAAGATCTGTTTCGTGTGGTTTACCATCACAACCTAAACAGTGATGAAGATGCAACTGTATGGTTATTTGTTTCTCTGCCCCAATGTCCAGGACCAGGTGGTTGGGGCGCAGCTAATAGGCTGGATTACTCTTATGATGACTTCCTGGCTGTCGTGCAAGAAACTCCCACAGGCAAAGCTAGACCTTCACGTACCAGAAGAAGTGCACCAATATCGGACCACAAAATTAAGTTAATTTTTAACATTACAGGTAAGAGTAAACTGTCTGTTTGAATAAATGATATGTAATACTCTTGGTTAAAAACCTATTTCTCAGATACTTATTTTTATGAGAAAATCACCCTGGAACTGAGAATTAGGGAAAGTCTAATCATCTAAGTCTTGTCATTATTTGCTCCTTAATATCATAGATGTATTTTATGGTTCTCTTAGCAACAAGAGAAGTTCTGGTGGCTCAGTGGTTAAAGCATTTGGCTGCTAACAGAAAGGTCAGCGGCCCATCAGCCTCTTCACTAGAGAAAAAAGTGGAAATTTGCTTCCGTGAAGATTTACAACCTTGGAAACCCTATGGGGCAGTTCTACTCTGTCCTATATGTTTGTTATGAGTTTGAGTTGACTCCACGAGTTTGGTTTTGGTTTTTGGTCATAGCAACAAACACCCTGCTTTCTTTACATCTTGGCATGATGAACTAAGGTGTGTTTTTAAAATGCAGGAATTTTCAGGTATTTAATATGTTGTAATGAAGAACTCCCCTCAAAAGGTGATGTTGATCCAGAATATGAGAGAAGGAGTAAGAAAAATCATATTATTCTTAATATTATCCATGTAGTTATTGCTCAGTAAGTGATGGTTGAGTTTATTTTTCCTCAAATATCTTTAACGTGCTATTTCTTTTTGGTGAAAACTAACCACAAATGGCTTCCTGAAACACCATTTGTGCGTGTGTGTTCTGTCTTGTTCTGTTTTATTTTTATCTCAGCTAGTGTGCCGTTACCTGATGAAAGAAATGATACCCTTGAATTGGAAAATCAGCAACGACTCATCAAGACATTGGAAACCATCACAAATCGGCTGAGAAGGACCCTCAATAAGGAGCCCATGTATTCTTTCCAACTTGCCTCTGAAATGCTTGTAGCCGACAGCAATTCATTAGAAACGGAAAAGGCTTTCCTCTTCTGCAGACCGGGCTCTGTGCTGAGAGGGCGCATGTGTGGTAAGAATCACTATCTCTTGCAACTATTTCCCTGGGATCAAAAAGAGCTAGTGCATTGGGGATCAGACGAGGTGGTAAAGCCGTTTTACAACTATAAAGTGGTGTTGAAATGAAACATATATTTTGGTACTGCTGTGTGGTGGTGGTTATGACTAGCTTGCCTCAAGAGTGTATATAACCACTAAGGGTCAAGACAAGAAAGCTGTTTGAAGTAAGTAGCTCACATCTCAGTTTTATTTATAGATCTTTAGACTCAAGGCTTCAGTACCAGTTCCAATAAGAATAATGACTAATGCCTTTGACCACTTCTGTATACCTGCTGAGTCCTTCTCACCTGTGAGGCTATTTAACAACTTTATAAGATACCATCATTATGAAGTATATTTTAGGGATGAGAAAACTGAAGGTAGAGATGCAGAGAACATATTAATAAGACTCAGCCATTAAGACAGTAAGTGATGTAGCCAAGATTTCTACCCAGGCAGCCAACATCTAAGCTTTAACTTTTGTTTTTCAGTTGAGGTGAAATTCACGGACCATAAAATTAACCATTTTAAAGTGAAAAATTCAGTGGTATTTCGCACATTCATAATGTTGTGCCACCATCATTTCTGTCTAGTTCCAAAGCATTTTCATCACCCCCAAGGAGACCTCATGCCCATGAAGCAGTCGCTCCCCATCCCCCGCCCTCCTGCCGGCCCCTTTACTTTTTAACCCATACTCTACTGCCACAATCTAAATCAAGCCCAGCCCATTTCCCAAAGGAGTCATCATTTATAACATTGGAATCCCCTCCAGCTTAAGTCTGTGCACTCAGCTGAGCCTAGTAAACACGAATGTTGTGTTAATCCTTCTGTAGGTGTGGGATGTCTTTCCTGTCTGGAAACCCTTCCGCTATTCCCAGGTCTTAGTTGGATTTTCCAGAGTTCTACAAATTCAGCTCACTAAAAGTACATCAGAATCTCCCCAGCACTATTGGCAAAGTTCAACGAGACAGAAAATAACAAATGCTGCTGAGGATGCAAAGAGATTGGGACTCCCTTACACGGCTGGTGGGACTGTCAAATGGTACAACCACTGTGGGAAGCAGTATGGTGATTCCTTAAAAGTTGGAATTAGAAATACCATTTGACCCAGTCATTCCATTACTAGGTATATATCCTAAAGAAGTGAGAGCCAGGACAAGAACAGATATATGTACACCCATGCTCATCGCAGCACTATTTACAATAGCCAAAAAAAAGCAAACAACCTAGGTGTCCATCAGCAGAAGAAAGGATAGCCAAACTATGCTACATACACAGAATGGAATACCGTGCAACCCTAAAGAATAACATAGAATCTGCAAAACACTGCATAACATGGATGAACTTGGAGGACATTATGCTGAGTGAGATAAGTCAATCACAGAAGAAGAAATATTTTATTAGTCCATATTGTAAAATGTCAAGGAAAGGTTTATATATGGAAGGAAATTTTCTTTGTTGGTTACTAGGGGTGGGAGGGAAGGGCAAGGGTGGGAACACTGATAGGTAGAGACAAGTGTTGATTTTGGTGAAGAGAAGGGCAATGTACCAAATGTGAGTGATCAATACGGTGTCACTGAGGAAGAGGAAGACATAGAAAAGTACATGGAAGGTACAGACAACAAAGATGAACGCTTTTGCACATAGAGTACTGTGTTGTCAGTGAAGGCAAACATGGATATACGTGTGGATAGATGGGTGGACAGGATGAACTATTAGATATGTCTGTGCAGGGGAGAGTGTGACCATGACCATGTATAGGTTTGGCAGACAATGTTTCTACAAGGTGTATTTCTACTTTCTGTAAGAATTCCCAGGTATGTAATAGAGCTGACAAGGGACAAGGTTGTAGTCACTTCTTGGCCGCAGCCAGCTACCCAGAGGGAGTGAGTAGTTGTACCTGTGCACTCTTGGGACCATAGTCCCAGGGGACATCGAGCTCAATTGGCATAACATAATATTATTCCACATCCTACTTTGACGAGTAGCAACTGGGATCTTAAAAGTTTGCAAGCAACCATCTAGATGCAACAATGGGTCTCTCCTCATCCAGAGTAAAGAAGAATGAGAAAACCAAAGATGCATAGAAGCAATTAGTCCAAGTGACTGGCACACCATGCGATCCTCAGCCTACACAACTATGAGACCAGAATAACTGGATGGTGCCCAACTACCACTGTCAACCACTCAGAGGGAGATCTATGTAGTAGATCCTGGATAGAGTGGGAGAACAATGTGGAACAAAACTCAAAATCATTAAAGGAACCAGGTTTTCTGCACAATCATTGCCATCCGTGAGCCCGGGTGGAGCCCCTAGCTGCCCTTCAGGTCTGGAATTGAACCCACTCCTGTGGCTTCCAGCCGAACAAAACATAGGCATATGAGCTGAACATTTGCATTAGGTAGATACACTCCTTGGAGAGAATAATCATGGGAGAATAGAAGGGCTGTGTATGCACAGGGACGCAGCTCAGGGGGCAGGAATGCATGGAGGGAAGGACACAGGAAAGAGGTAACTATGGGGAGGAAGTGGGAGGGGAGCTGTTGCATTGTGGGAAATAATAGTCAATGTTATGAAACAAAGTGTGTGTGAGCTGCTGTATGGAAAGTGAATTTGCTCTGTAAACTTTCACCCAAATCACAATTAAAGAAAAAAAAAAAACAACATCAAAATCTATGTCATTCTGAACCTGTTACAGTTTCCTTCCCAACTCGTGAGTTAAAGCCAGGAGCCACATAGTCACATTTCTTGGTGTGGTCTCCAGACTACTTGTAACTGAAGAAGCACCTAAAGTGCTTGTTACAATGCAGCTTGACTTGGGCCCCATCTCAGAACTAGTGCATCTGATTCTCTGGGGGTGAGACCCTGGAATCTGCATTTTTAGTAGCTCCCCAACGAGGGGTCGCTATGAGTCAAAATCGACTTGATGGCAGTGAATTTGTTTTCCCCAGGTAATTCTTACACACTTTCAAGCCCCAGAATCACCTAGGCACTGCCTTCAAGTGCCCTCTTTCCAAGAATACTAACATTATTAGCAGTGTTTTCAGTGAGTTTAATGTTCCATTTTGGTTTCAGGATTTTTGAGCCACTTCAAGCTTGCCAACAGTAGACTACATCTCTAAGGAAAAAGGTTTCCTGTTTCCTCAGGGTCCTTGCGTCTGGTGATGGCTGGGACTAGCATTCAGTAGGCAGTAATTCCTGCAAGCACAGGCAAGGGTGTCCTTAGCTCACCTGCTTCATTCACCATGTTTGCCTGAGTGTGTCACCAGAAATGGTGCTGTTATGGAAAAGCTGTCAGTTTCATAAGGAGGAACATTCAGAGGAACAGCAGAGAAAATGTTCTCACCATCTCAAAGCCCCAAATTAACCTAAACACTAACTGTTTTATTCTTTTACATAGTAGCCTTTTCTTTGTTAGCTGTTTCTTTCCCATGATGGTCTAGGTTATCACACCTTTAGCCCACACTTCAAAGCACCCATTACATAAACCCTAAGTTTGGTCAACAAGAATTTGCATTTTGTCCCAAAGAGAATCTGCTAGTGTTGGTTTCTAGGAATATGTTTCTGGAAGGTTTAGCCTGGAGAGTAAACCACTGGAAATGTAACTCATATATATACTTGCAAACATGCTTTATTACTTGTATGTTCTTGGGAAAAAAGAAGTGAGTTCCATTCTGTAGTTTTCTATGCTCCTCAGCGTGTCCTGTTGTTTTCTCCTCAGTGAATTGCCCTTTGGGGACCTATTATTCTCTGGAGCATTCTGTCTGTGAAAGCTGTGGGGTAGGATCCTATCAAGATGAGGAAGGGCAGCTCGACTGCAAACTGTGTCCAGCTGGGACTCACACCGAGTACCTCCACTCGAGAACCATCTCTGAATGCAAAGGTAGAGGATTAGTGCACATTTGACAGAGAGAATCCTGGATTTTGTCTCCAGTTCTGAAATCCAAATGGCAAAAAGATGAACTAGAGTATTGCTTAAAGCAATTTCATTAATTTGTTAATTTCATTTATTTATTTATTTTTTCTATTTCCTGACTCTTTCTATTCTGAATATTTCTATTCTATTACCTGAGTATTTGTCCCACTTAAAAAAAAAAAATCCTCTTCTCTTTCCTTATGGAAATGCTCCATCGCTCTATAGGCCAAGCCCCACTGTCAATAACTCCAGTCCATGTCAATTAGGCTGGATTTTTTTCTTGAATCTCACATTAAATGGTGGAAAGCATATTCATGACACTTAGTAATCATTTCCTTTTGTTCGAATAGTACTTGAAGATGAGATCAATTCTCTGTTTACTTAGAAACAAGTAACTACTGGTATGTATTCATGCTACTAAAACATTTAATTTTTCAAAATGTTTGTACTGTTATTCCCAATGATAGTTCCTGATTGGAATGTTTATATAGGAAACTTTTGATGCACTCTGTAAACACTTTCTTTCATAATTAAGGTTATACTAAGACACACATAAAATAAGGAATTTCAAAATGGTGCCCCTTTGCCATTGTTGCAAATGTAGATGTCGATGTTTAAGAAGAAATACAAATTCAGGACCAGTGGTAAGTGACTAGAAATGCCCTAAAGATATTGGCAACGCTAAAGACAAGAGTCATTTGGGCACAAGGGTGGAAGGCGAGGGCAGTGCACTGGGGTCGGGGATCCGGTCCCACCCCTGCTCTATTACAAATCATCACGGTGAATTTTAGAAAGTTGTTCAGCTTCTCTGGGCCTGATGCTAAAACTTCTTTTATCTCTCTACTTGGCCAGCCCTCAAATGCAATGGTGTCTGTAGATAGGAAGAGAGAGCAGGACTAGCTCTTATTGAGATTGGCGAAGACAGCAGGATAGTTAGGAAGTCCTCGTTCAATTTAGGCTTTTATTTCTGTCACTCAAGAGAACATTCCCCTTCCCGAGTATACAACTTGTTCCTATAATGGTACCTTTCTGAGATGTATACTTCTGACTTCATTCAACAACTATTTATTGAACATTTTCTATCTGTCAAACACTGCTAGACAATAAAGGAGGTAATTGGAAATAAGCCTAAAACTTCGTGGTAAACAGAAGCATGGTAGGGTCTGAGATACAATGTGTATGCTTGGCTCATCAGAGGAAGAGTTCTTCATAGCCCTCATTCTGTCCTAAATTAAAATGCTGTTAATTCTGTCATACACTGTGCTAATTTTGCACAGTTTAAAATCGTTGTTAGTAATCATATAACAATTTTCTTTTTAGCTCAATGTCAACAAGGCACCTACTCATCAAATGGACTTGAGACTTGTGAATCATGTCCCCTGGGCACTTACCAGCCAGCATTTGGTTCCCGGAGTTGCCACTTATGTCCAGAAAACACTTCGACTGTGAAAAGAGGAGCCATGGATGTTTCTGCCTGTGGAGGTAATCAAAGCCTCAGACATTGCTAGTTCTCTAAACCTACTAGGTTCTACACATGGAGGAGAGGACTATTTCTGGCAGAAATACATCTACTGAATGCAATGAATATAAATAACTGTCTTTTCCTGGAGAATTTCCTATTCAGTCATTCAATACTTATGTATATTAACACCCACAATATAAACATTGTGCTTATGTTGAGAGTCACTATAGGGTCATATGGTCACTATGAGTCAGTACTGACTCAATGGCAGGACATTGGGTGCTAGTAGTCCTTGGGTGGCACAAAGGATAAACACTGGACTGCTTATCTTAAGGTTGGCCGTTCAGACCCACCCAGAGGCATCTCAGAAGTAAGGCCTGGTGATCTGGTCACAGCCTTGAAAATCCTATGGAGAGTTCTACTTTGCACACACGGAGTCAACACAAGTCAGACTCACTAACAGCACTAACGGCAACAACTGGGTTTTTAGGGAGTCCTTAGTGGGTGCAACAGTTAATGCACTGGACTGCTACCCAAAAGTTTGGAGGTTTGAGTCCATCCAGGTGTGCCTTGGAAGGAAGCCCTGCTGATCTACTTCTGAAGACTCAGCCACAGGAAACCCTGAGGAGCACGGTTTTATTCTGGCTCACGTGGTGTCACCATGAGTCGGAGTCAACTAGATCACAACTGGTTTTCCCCAAGTGCTATCAGGAATAGAAAAGAAGCACATGGTCCCAGGTCTCAGACAGGAATACATGTGTGGCTTCCTGATATGATAGAAAGATATCTAAACTAGGAACTGAGTTTCCTTATTATAAAATGAGGTCCTGTCTACTGTCCCTTGAGACTGTTAATAAATTACTCTATGAATGATGACATTTGATTTCTCCCAATTTGAAGGTTTTCATCAGTGGCTCTCTACTCTGATTGCACATGAGAATCACCTGCACATTTAAATCAATATTTAAAAAATCCTGAAGCCCCATCTCCATCCCCTGATATTCTAGTTTAATTTGTGTAGGGTAGACCCTGACTACTGACTTTCTTTTATAAATCCTCCAGGATTCTAAAGTAACAGGAAAAGTTGACAACTACTCATTTTGGTTCTCAGACTTCAGTGTGGAGAGCCTGTGAAAACTCAGGTTACGGTGCTCCGCCCCCAGAATTTTTGACCCAGCGTCGGTGGGAAGGGACCTAAGAATTTGTGTTTCTAACTAGTTCTCAGGTGATGATGAGTCCACTGATACCAGACCACTCCCATTTAAATGATTAGACATGAGAAGATTAACATTCCCATTTGTAAATGTATCTGAGTAGATCCTCTACTGACTAACGTTTTCCAGAAAAATACTGATGAAGGTACAAGCAAAAATAAAAGATGAAAATTTAGAATGATAATGAAACCAGGACTGACACTGAAGGTCAGCCTACTGTTAGAAACTCTGAAAAATTGCTGAAATAAGATTAAGAAAAAACAAGTATATTTTCCACATTCTCTGTATTCTTATTTTAAAACCTAAGGTCTTTGACAATAAGAAAATTGAAAAGCTATTCTCTTATTGAGTGAGTGAAGTTTTCAGAAGACACAAATCTGCTCAGTCCCTGTTTCTCTAGAGCTATACACACACACACACACAACACACACACACAACACACACACACACACACACACCCTTCCCACTCTCCTTCACCCAAGTCATTGCGTACAGTTAGATATATCTGCATCCAATTGACATTCCTAGAAAACAATTGTGTTGGAAGTTTGTGATGGTGGGGAGGAGAGGGCCTGACATTGCATTTTGGAAGATGTAGTCCTCATAAGTCAAGTGCTGTAGAAAGAAAACAGAAAACAAAACAAAACAAAAGCATACTAGGAATTAAAGGTTTCTGTATGCTTTATCTGTTTCGATTATCTCAGCCCAGTAGGTCTATAGTAGATGAAACCTGTTGGATTTGAGGAACTGGGAGAGGAGCGGTCATCAAGCTAAGGTCGTGCTGAAGAGTTGAGAACCTACTGGGACCTAATTGAAATTCTTAAACCATGTCTGTGGTGTAATGCCAGCTTTGGATTTCTTTAAATCACAGTTAAACAAGGCTTGACATTATGGTTTAAATAGATCAGCTAGAGATGCTTTTATTTTGTCAACATACAAACTAATTTGGGGAGACAGTCTGCAATAAAAAAAAAAAAAAAATACAGTCTCTCTCCAACCACAAAAGTGACTAGGATTTTTATAGTGAACAAAGTTCGTATTTGACATTTTTTTCCCTTTAGCTTTCCAAATAAACCTTGAGGTTTATCTAATACTAAATTATTGCAATTAAGCAACTATCATTCCCAGAAAGTCTCTAAACTTCTGGTAACTAACTGCCCCATTTTCCTAATATTCCTAGTACAAGCTTAACCACTTTGGACTCAGCAAGAGTGAGAAATGTGAACAGCAACCAACATTCAGCCCTCTCTTGTGGTGCTGAATAAATTTGACTTTAAACTTAACGTTTTCTAAGTTCTAATACATCCCCTTATGTGCTTTTTCTTAGCTTTCAACTCTTTCTGTCTCTATCTTTCTGTCTCCCTTTTTGTGTTATTTAGATGGGCATGTTGTACAATTTATATTACTTTGAGTAACATATTATGTTTTGCATTGCTTTAACACATTGAACTTAAAATATAATTAATCAACATACCAAATTATACTCTGCAAGTAGTACTACAGCCTTTACACATTTTCTCTTTTATCACTTCTTAGGTCATTAACTATTCTTGAGCCTGTAACTACAAACTCGAGTCTGAAATTTTCATTTTTAAAAGAGTTGACTTTTTGTCTGAAGAATGAATTCCACAAAGGATTCATTCTTCCTGTTTCTGTTGTTATTTTCATTATTAGCATATGTTCCCTTGGAAGGCCAGATTACTTTGGGGCCTGAAGAACATCTCCTCCTCCTCCCCTAACCCTTTAGGATGACGCTCAAGATGAAAGTTTTTGACTCCCAACTCTGTCTCGGGAAGCTCATTTAAAAGGCAAAATCTACTGACTCCAGTGGTGTGTGTCCTTCACACTGCCAGGAAGCATGCTTGTGGAACAGCCAACAGAGTTAAATGATAGGGCCTCTGGAAACTCTAAGGAGCATAGAAAATTACATTGAATTTCATGTGATCTATGAATGTCAAGACTCATGAACCTGCTCACTAATATTTTAAAGGAAGAGAAAGTCCTGCTCTTTTTGTTAGTGTTGACTGTAGTAGCCAAACTGAGATGTTTCAACAAATGGATGCTGCACTGGAGGCACTCACTTGTCTTTGCCAAGAAATTTGGAAGACAGCTACCTGGCCAATTGACTGGAAAAGATCCATATTTGTACCCATTCCAAAGAAAGGTGATCCCGCAGAATTTGGAAATTATCAAACAATATCATTCATATCACATACAAGTAAAATCTTGCTGAAGATAATTCAAAAATGGTTGCAGCAGTATACTGACAGAGAACAAAAATGCAAGCTGGATTCAGAAGAGAACGTGGAGTGAAGGATATCATTGCTGACATCAGATGGATCTTGGCTGAAGGCAGAGAATACCAGAAAGATGTTTAGTTGTGTTTTATTGATTATGCAAAAGGATTCAATTGTGTGGATCATAACAAATTATGGATAACATTGAGAAGAATGGGAATTCCAGAACACTTGATTGTGCTCCTCAGGAAACTGTACATAGACCAGGAGGCTGCCGTTCGAACAGAACAAGGGAATACTGCATGGTTTAAAATCAGGAAGGGAGTGAGCCAGGGTTGAATCCTTTCACCACACTTATTCAGTCTGTATGCTGAGCAAATAATCTGAGAAGCTGGACTATGTGAAGAAGAAATACAGCATCAGGATTGGAGGAAGAATCATTAACAACCTATGATAAGCAGACAACACAACTTTGCTTGCTGGAAGTGAGGATGACTTGAAGCACTTACTGGTGAAGATTAAAGACTTCAGTCTGCAGTATGGGTTACATCTCAACATAAAGAGAACAAAAATCCTTACTACTGGACCAATAAGCAGGATCACAATAAACGGAGAAAAGATTGAAGTTGTTAAAGATTTCATATTACTTATTTCCACAATCAACACCAATGGAAGCAGCAGTCAAGACATCAGACAACGTATTGCACTTGGCAAATCTGCTGCAAAAGACCTCTTTAAAGTGCTGAAGAGCAAAGATGTCTTCTTGAAGACTAAAGTGCACCTGACACAAGCCATGGTATTTTTCAATCGCCTCATGTGCATGTGAGAGCTGGACAGTGAACAAGGAAGACCGAAGAACAGTTGATGCTTTTGAGTTGTGGTGTTGGCAAAGAATACTGAAAGTACCAAAAGAACTGACTGCCAAAAGAACTAACAAATCCGTGCTGGATGAAGTGCAGCCAAAGTGTTCCTTGGAAGTGAGAATGGCTAGACTTGTCTCACTTTGGTCATGTTCACAGAAGGGACCATTCCCTAGAGAAGGATGTCATGCTTGGTAAAGTGGAGGGTCAGTGAAAAAAGGGAAGGCCCTCAACAAGATGGATTGACACAGTGACTGCACCGATGGGCTCAGGTATAGGATTGTGAGGCTGGTGCAGGACCAGGCAGTGGAACCAAATAATATGAAAACATTGTATGGCCAGTTCTAGTTTTTATTGAGTTAATTTACATTGTTAAGACAGAAAAGAAATACAAGATATTTATCTAGATGATAAGATAGTATGAATATTAAATATATTAAGTATGTGGAAGGCATTATATTAGTAATTCAGTAGCTTTCTTACAAAGTACAACACGTGTCTTATAAGTAGAGGGTATTTCTTCATGGGCACCAATGACTTGTCTTCACCTTTACAGTACCTTGTCCAGTGGGAGAATTCTCTCGTTCTGGGTTAATGCCATGTTATCCATGCCCTCGAGACTACTACCAGCCCAATCCAGGGAAGGCCTTCTGCTTATCTTGTCCCTTTTATGGAACTACAACAATCACTGGTGCGAGATCCATCACAGATTGTTCAAGTAAGATGATACACTTCTTTTCTTATGTAACCTCCTGTTGGGAGACTTACTTTGGGTTGTTTCTGTGGTAGTTTTAGTTCTGAATGTTACTTTTCTGGACCTGTGGAATTGTCCTTTTGAGGTCTTTTTGATAACAGCAGCTCAAAGATTCTTGTCTCGGGGAAATGTTGAATTGGATAACTTGTCAATTTCCTTCTCACAGTCTAGGGTTGAGCGACGTGTGCTATCTGTGGCTATGCTGTCTTTTTATACGACTAAAGCAAAATATTAGAGCTTTGCCCACTTTGAAAACCAGAGTCTTGACTTAGTATCTAGACACAGTCTAGTTATTGGCAGTAGGTACCACAGACTGACATGTTTTTCTGTTTTCCTATTAATTTTATTAGCTTTTAGTTCAACTTTCCCAGCAGCAGAGGAGAGTGTAATGGCGGTTGCCTCTCCTGGACTCATCAAAAAAAAATATGACATCAGCAGCCAGGTAAGTCCATTCTCCAATTACAAAATTTTCTCTAGTGGAAAGTTTGGAAAATAACTTGCCATTATACTTGTCACACAGAAGAAAACTACTAGAATTGAAACTTGAAGACTCATGCATATTATAAATGGATAATTGCATTTACTTGTGACTTCCAATAAGAGCTTTCTAAAAATGCTGTATAAGAAGAAAGTCTTAAGTACCAAAAATATTGTTTTTTTCCCAGCAACATCTGCCATTGAGCATGTGTAGGATGTGGGAAACCTTTTGATTCACTAACCACAGTATAATCCATCATTTGAATAAGGGCAGATTGGTTTAGCCAAAAGCAAGTTTAGTTTAGCCAAAGACTTTTTCTGATTGGCAGAAAGAGTTACTGAACTACCATGATTTTTCTCACCCCCCTGGTGGGGAGGGGAGAGGATCATTTAGTTGAATAGGTGTGGGTTGAACATAACTAAATCAATGGTTTTCCGTTTTTTTAAATGACTTATTTTTAAATCTGATGATTTGGGTAGATCCAGCAATTGCTCTGAATTTGCCTTGTCTAGTGCCATGGATTCGTTTCTTGACTGTTTTTAAAGATGATGTTGCAGTTATATTTCTCACTTCAGTGTCCTGGCGCCTAGTCCAAACATAACAACTTGTATTTCAAACTAAGCCTCGTGGATATAAAAATGTGTGGGAAGCCCTAGAGCAGTGACTCTTAACCCTGATAACATATTTGAATCCTCTGGCCAACTTTTAAAAATAAGGATGCACAGAGTTTCTGATTTAGATAAGCTGGGTTGGGACCCTGGCTTTAGTGTGTTCCCAAAACACCTCAGATAGATTGTAATGTGCATCCACTGTTTAGAAGCACTGCTTGGGTTTACCAGAACAATACTCAAGAATGGTATATTGCATGTGCCCATATATGGCAGATGTTTATGCTATGCAGGCAGCAGTCTAGCTGGTTTGAGTGAATTCACCTGGAAATGGAGAGCAGCTGTCTAATGTTGCAAACCTATTGACTTCCTAGGCAAATTGCTTGGAAATGAATAGAGAGTGATTTGTCTCTGATAGAGTTCTTTTCTGCCACTGGTAGGTTTTCCATGAATGCTTCTTAAACCCTTGCCACAATAGTGGAACCTGCCAACAGCTTGGGCTTGGTTATGTTTGCCTCTGTCCACCTGGATATACAGGTAACATAAAGAAATAAAAATTTTGATATGTTTTCATATGGAATCATTGTGATTTGATTATCCAACTTTGGAACATTAAAAATATACCCTTTAAATGCACCGTTGTTGTTGTTAGGTGCTGTCAAGTCGATCCCAGCTAGTAGTGATCCAGAGTGACAGAGTATACCTGCCCCATCGGGTTTCCTAGCCTGTGATCTTTATGGAGTCCAGTTATCAGGTCTTTTTGCCCTTGGAGCCTCTGGGTGGGTTCAAACCGCCAAGCTTTCCATTGTGCCACCAGATCACCTTATAAGACACATTAGACCATATCAATGCACAAAGATTTCATTGAAAAATATAAACCAATAGATGATAAATGTATACATACCTCACAAATGATAGTTGTCTGCACATTTTGGAGGCGAATCAGGAATCATGTAAAGTCTCTATGTAAAAGTCACCTTAACACCCACAATGTAAATTGGAATACAGTTCCAGCATCATGTCCAAGATTTTATTCTAACACAAATTAAATGCATGACACTAAGGTGGCATAGTGCCTAAGGCATTTGACTGCTAACCAGAAGGATAGCAGTTCCAAGCCACCAGCCACTCTGGAGAAGGAAGATGGGGCAATCTACCTCATACTGATACCACCTCAGAAACCCAAAGAGGGGTCGCTATGAGTCGAATCGACTTGATGGCAGTGAGCTTGGTTTAAATAGATTGTCCAGCCATATGCACTGTAAACAGACTCTCAGTTCCTCTCATTCTTATGAATAACCGTGATTTGTTTTGCTTTTATCTTTCGGGAGTTGGGCAATCTACTTCTGTAGTGATACAGCCTCGGAAACCTAAGGAGGGGTCGCTATGAGTCAGGTCTGACTCCACAGCACATAATAACAACAACAACAATGCTTAGAAAAACAACACTGTCTTAGCTCTGGTGGCGTAGTGCCTAAGGCATTTGACTGCTAGCAAGAAAGCTGGCAGTTCAAACCCACCAGCCTCCTCAGAAGGAAAGTTGGGTAATCTACTTGTGTAGTGATGTTGTTGTTGTTGTGTGCCATCAAGTCAGACCCTACTAATAGCGACCCCTCCTTGGGTCTGAGGCAGTATCCTCAGAAACCCAAGGAGGGGTCGCTATGAGTCAGATCTGACTCAATGGCAGTGTGTTGCGTTTTTGTTTGCTTAGAGTTGACTGTAGTGTGAGAATTATGTTTTTTATTTTTCGCTGTTTGGGTCACATTCCAATTAAGTCCAGAAATACAATTTTTGAGGGGTAATAATCTATACTCTAAAGTTGAAATTTATTTAAAATAATTACTGGGTTTTTTTCTATACAGTTTGCATTTTTTCAAATTTAGTACAGCCAACACAAAATATTTTTAATGAGAACAATGTTATTTAATAAAATAATTTGCCACAAAAGAAGCAAGAGGAAAGTTGGGAAATAAAATATAGGTCCAGATGATCAAGAACATTAGCAGTGCACTTAGTACAGCTTGCTTGTATGTGTGTCTGTTTCAATTTTTATAAAAAAACTCTTGGTCCTGACATTCTATAAGAATAATGGATCTCTTGGTGCAACCACTGAGACTATGGCCCCTAGCTGCCCTTCAGGTCTGGAAATGAACCCACACCTGTGGCTTCCAGGCAAACAAAAGACAGACATATGAGATGAACATTTACATTAGGTAGATACACTCCTTAGAGAGAACAATCATGGGAGAATAGAAGGGCTGTGTATTCACAGAGAGACAGCTCAGGGGGCAGGAGTGCATGGAGGGAAGGACACAGGGAAGAGGTAACTATGGGGAAGAAGTGGGAGGGGAACTGTTGCATTATGGGAGATTGTAGTCAATGTCATGAGACAAAATGTATGTGAACTGCTATAAGGAAAGTGAATTTTTTCTGTGAACTTTTACCCAAATCACACACACACACACACACAAAAACACCAATAATGACTCTTGTTCTATAATCCTATAGTAAGTAGTGGTTGTGAGTGGGCATGGTGTTGGGCACTGGTTCTCAAACTTGAACATGCATCAGAATTGTCGGGATGGTTTATTAAAACACAGGCTGCTGAACGCCACACCTGGAATTTCTGCTTCAGTCGGTCTGGGGAGAGGCCTGAGAACTTGCTCTTCTGTGAAGTTTCCAGATAATGTAGATGATGTGGGGAGTGGAGCACTTTGAGGCCCCTGGGTACAGTGGAAGGATATGGGGTTCCATCAGAGCTAATCCACAAAAGCCTGTGTGCCCTTTCTGGGAAGATTCACCCCCACTCTAGGATGCCTGCCTGTGAGCTGAAGTCTGGCAAGACACAGCCCCACACACTCCCTCAGCCAGGTGACGTTGGTAGCAAGTGATACAGAAGAAGAATTAAAGCCTTTGAATTGTGGTGTTGGCGAAGAACATTGAATACACCATGGGCTGCCCAAAGAACTGACAAATCTGTCTTGGAAGAAGGATCGCCAGACTGCCCCTTAGAAATGAGGATGACAAGACTCTCTCTGGTACTTTGGACATGTTGTCAGGAGGGACCAGTCCCTGGAGAAGGATATCATGCTTGGTAAAGGAGAGGGTCAGTGAAAAAGGGAAAGACCCTCAACGGGATGGATTGACACAGCGGCTGTGACAATGGGCTCAAGCAAGACAATGATTGTGAGGCTGGTGCAGGAATGAGCAGAGTTTCAATCTGTTGTTCATAGGGTCACTGTGAATCAGAATCCACTCAATGGCACCTAACAACAGCAACACATTTTTCCCTTTAGAAGGAGCCCTTGTAGAGCAGTGGTTCGCTAACCAAAAGGTCGATGATCCAAATTCACCAGCGGAGGAAAGACCTGGTGATCTGTCCCCATTAGATTACAGCCTAGGAAACCCTATGGGGCAGCTCTCCTTTGTCACGTGGGGTCGCTGTGAGTTGGAATTGACGCAAGAGCACACAACACCAATAATTTTTCACTTTGAAATTAACCTAATTCCTGGCCACAATTTATGTTTCCAGTTTTCCCTTTTGTGTTTAATCCCTTACTTCCGTAGTGATACCGCCTTGGAAACCCAAGGAGGCGTCGCTATGTGTCGGATCCTACTTGACGTCAGTGAGTTTGGTTTTTTTGGTTTTTGGTAGCATTTAACAAATATTTCCCTTTCCTTCACCACCACCCCCCACAAGTTCAGATTATTGGGATATTTATCTTTGAAGAAGCGCCGTTCTATTTCTGGTAACCCCTCTCTTTGATTGCCCTTCGTCACTTGGTTTTGCCATTTTAGGCTTAAAGTGTGAGATAGACATCAATGAGTGCAGCTCACTGCCATGTCTCAACAATGGAGTTTGTAAAGACCGAGTTGGGGAATTCATTTGTGAGTGCCCGTCTGGTTACACAGGTAAGGGAAAAGTGTCTTGTTTTTATGATATGAACTTTGGCGTTAAAATTTCATTGCTGAGGTAAATATTAAATGCATTGTTAGAATACAGAGGGTATTATAAACATAGAAGAGGCATATTTTCAATATTAAGTTATGTATATGCTATGGCAAATGTTCTTTCATTATGCTGTCCTGTCTGGAGAGTAAGATACTAACATTGAGTATGGTGTTGCTTGAGATATGAAGAAGAGGCAGACCTAGTTTTGAGCCCCATCTTTATCAACTAGACATGACTTTCCATCATACATAAAACTGGAGGCCAGCAAATGAGAGAAAATATGTGAAGCCTAACCACATTACCTCCCCTAGCTCATCACTAGTATTTTATTTAAGTTATGAAGTGTGCACGTGCTTATGTCTAAGTATGTGTGTGCGTGTGACGATCACTGTGAACCTCAGGCATCTGTATCCCTCAGATTGTGATGGGCCGCTCTGCCTCCCCTTTTTAACTTAAATGAATACATACACTTAAGTGTATTTAAACCAGAGAGTCGCAGCTTCCAGTCGCCCCCTCCAAAATAATAACTTACAAATATTGATCTTATTGTCAGTTTTGTTCAGTTTTAATTATTATGATATTTATAATCTGGTCTCATGATATAAAATGTAATTTTTTATTTAATAAGTAATAATAACCTCATAGATTACTGTGGGGAGAAATGAGGTAGTATCTCAATCATCCAGCACTGTACATAACTCATAAAACTAGAATAATAATAATAATAAATTATATAATATACAATAATATAATTAACAGCGATAGTAATACTAAATAATTATAATAATTATCATTTTATATTATAAAAACATATAGCTTATGTGAATATACTATAAAAACATATAACCTATGTGAATATATAGTTTCAAACATGTGATTATGTACTTGAGTGTGTTCAGTAAAATGGTTAAAACATTTTGAAGGAACCAGATTCATCCAGAAAGTGGGACAGCTGCTCAGAAGTGTAGCTGTGTTTTCCCAATTGGGGGAACAAAATAAGTTGTTTCCTTTATTCAATTTATTTCTCCCATCATTTTTTTAAACTTGGTAACTATTCTTATCTATAAAGGAGTAAACTCTTTCTAAAGGTATAAACAACTAGTCAAAAAGTAATAAGTGAAATTATTTGGAACAAAATTACATTTTTCATCTTAATAACAAATATGACTATTACTCATAGTGGTAACTTTCCACTGCATGCTGGAAGTGGTGTCAAGTTTCTTATTGGACAGTTTTGGGGGATTTTTTTTTTTTTTTTTTTTTTTTTTGGAAATTTGTAGAATGCAAGAAAGTATTTTATTTCAAGGTTTTTTGCAGACAGCAAAGTGTTTCACAAACATGTAGTCCGTGCTTTCTTGTTGTTCTGCTCTGACCCCTGAACACATTGCTTGAAACGATTGGTCTTAAACTCCTCTCAGGTCTCTCCAGTTCAAAGATTCTATGATCCTTTGCAGGTCAACTGTGTGAAGAAAATATAAATGAGTGTAGCTCCAGCCCTTGCTTAAATAAAGGGACCTGCATTGATGGTGTGGCTGGCTATCACTGCACCTGTATGACAGGATTCACAGGTAACATGTTTCCATTCTTCCTATATTGTCTTAAAATCCTTTAAAGCTCCCTATAGTATTGCATTTACCAATATTTTCTTAGAATTCTAAAAACACTTCAGAAGAAGTACAGAGAGTTCCTGAAATAGTCAAATCAATTCTAGCTTCTTTGGAAGAAAAATGGTCTTTCATTCAGTCAACAAATATTTTTTTAAATTCCATAATATGATTAAAAGTGTATATTTCAAATCAACAACCAATCTGATTAAAACATCAAACTGTATTGTTTATAAGAATCATCTAGAAAGCACAAAATCTCGAGCCTACCTCCAGGCAGTCTCATTCTTGGTCTTGGATGAGGCCAAGAAATCTTCATTCATCCATACCTGTGGAGCACTGGACTAGAGGAAGTTCTGGTAAAAAGTCAAATGAAAAGATGATCTAGTCACGTGTAGTTAGTTGTAATTCCTGCTGATGTGGCACCAAAGAGTAAACTAGGATGATCAAATGTTGATATGCTATAAATCGATGGGACTTGGTAAGCTAGTTTAAAATAAATATGTAAACATTTTATATATTTTATATTCATTTCTATATAATAAACAAAACATAACAGAGAATAATTCACAATAGCAACATAAAGCATAAAATAAAAAGACTTTAAAAACTGAGACGCGTTCTTGATGGCAAGTCTCAATTTTATAGTCAAATTTCTCCCAAAATTAATGTACAGTCAACTTCAATCAAAACCCCAAAAGTGTTTTTTCAAGGAAACAGAATTAATATAATGATCAAAAATTTCATCTAGAAGAATAAATGGGGAGAATAGTCATGAAATGTCTGTAAAAAAAGAAAAGAAAAGAAAAGATGGTAGAATTAACTCGATTACAAAATTACAAGACTCAGTAACAATGATTTGATTAAAAAAAAGGTGGGGAGGCATGGATAGATCCATGGAACAACTGTTCAGTTAAGAGCAAAGATGATGTGGAATATTTAACACCATGGGAAAATGTTTATAATATACTGTTAACTGGAAAAAAGAAAAAAAAAAGAAACAGGGTATAGACAGTATATACAAAGTATAAACAATAGGATTCTCTTTTTTTTATGCCTCTGTATATACTTATGCAGAGAAAAATAAATCCTAGAAAGTACCTCTGAGATTAAAGGTGATTTTTATTTTCTTCAATGTGCTTTTTCAGGATTTTTAATATTTTCCACAAACCAAACTAAACTCACTGCCATAGAGTTGATTCTGACTCATAGTGACTCCCATTGGACTTTCCAGGAGGGGTTCTCTGGTGGCGTAGTGCCTAAGGCACTTGACTGCTAACCAGAAGCCTGGCAGTTCAAACCCACCAGCCACTCCTTGGAAGGAAGATTGGGCAATCTACTTCCCTAGTGATTATTGTTGTTGTTGTTGTTATGTGCCGTGGAGTCAGTCCCAACTCATAGCAACCCCTCCTTGGGTTGCTGAGGCAGTATCATTATGGAAGTAGATTGCCCAACCTTCCTTCTGAGGAGTGGCTGGTGGGTTAGAACTGCCAGTCTTCTGGTTGGCAGTCAAGTGCCTTAGGCACTACGCTACCAAGGCTAACAAGAAGGCTGGTGGTTCAAACCCACCAGCCACTCCTCAGAAGGAAGGTTGGGCAATCTACTTCCGTAATGATACTGCCTCAGCAACCCAAAGGGGGGTCGCTATGAGTCAAATCGACTCATCACAGTGAGTTTGTTTTTTTTGGTTGCTGTTTTTATATCTTTACAGAAGTAAATTGTCCCATCTTTCTTTTGTGGAACAGATGGTGTGTTTGAACCTCCAGCCTTCTGGTTAACAGTCAGATGCCTTAGGCACTGCACCACCAAAGCTCCTTAATATTTTCTATGAATTCACTGCCATCGAGTTGGATCCAAGTCGTAGCGGCCCCTCCTTGGGTTTCTGAGGTGGTATCACTACCAAGTAGATTGCCCAGTCTTCCTTCCGAGGAATCGCTGGTGGGTTTGAACTGCCAGCGTTCTGGTTAGCAGTCAAATGCCTTAGGCACTATGTTACCAGAGCTCCTAATATTTTCTATAGTGAACATGTTTTTTTTTTCATTTTAATTTCCTAGTCACTTGGCTCTTGCACTCACTAAGCATTTACAAAATTTCCCGTCAGTGCAGAGAACAGTGTGAGACAGAGAAGAGTGGGAGGGAGAGGTAGTTGTGGGGGGGGGGGGTGGAGAAAGAGGGAACAAGAATTTGCATGTTAAAACAAACATTTAAATAGGAACAAAACAAAGGGAATCGTCATCTCATGCTAATTTTTAGCTCTAAACCAAGGACATGAAACCCAGGGTCATCAGTAGTGACCCCCTTTGGGTTTCCAAGGCAGTAAATCTTTACAGAAGTAGATCACCCAGTCTTCCTGGGTTTGAACCGCTGGTGGGTTTGCACTGTTGATCTTTGGTTGTCAGTCAAGTCCCCATCCACTACACCACCAGAGCTCCTTTCTTTAACTCTGACCACCTGTAAATAAGGAGTTTGGGAGCACCCCACCCTGTTACTCTTCCTGATTTCAAGCCTAGGATGGCAGCCCTGGCTCCTGGACAAGACTTCTTCCCATCTTGGGGCCCCAGATTCACCCCCTTTTTGGCTTCAAGTAAAATACAGGTGTCACCCAATGCTTTTATCAGGCCACATATGCCCTGACCGTCACTCCACTTCTTGCACAATTTCCAGCACATTCCTTTTTCTCTTTGATCACCTTTCTCTTTCCCTCCCTACACCAACCACCACCAACCTCACTGCTCCCATTTCCTGTCCTGTTCTCCCGCCCCCAGCACCTGAGCCTTGCCCTCTCCAAGCCTTCCATCCGCAACAGCAGATTCGCTGTCCCTCACGGCTTCTCTCAGGATTGACAGTTCACTAACAACAACCAAACAAAACCAGAAAACTACAAACAAAACAAACACAAAGCTAAAAACAAAACAAAAATGTTAACATCTCCCCTCATGGAAGCAAAATAATATGGTAAAAAATATGCACAAACTTAATTGATAAGGAAAAAGTCTAAAGAAGAAAATTGCCAGTGAAAGAGGCAAGGCTGAAGGAACAGGAACATTGTGGACTAAAGGTATTAGTTTTCTTTTTTGAACAAGATGCCCATTACTAACCTTAGTTTCAGAAAGAGGGTAAGATGAAAAGAGCAGATTATCCAACATGGAGAATTGAAAAGCCAGAATTGAAAAATCCAACTGAAGAATTGGCTCTCTACCCAGTTTGCAAGGTCAGTGGTCCTGCTTCCCATCGGCCTCCATTCCAATCCCTTAGAGAGCAGCGTCCTCCAGTAAATGAACACACTGAGCCTAGTCTTCCCAGGGAGCTAATTATGTGGGTTCTTTCTCTTCCCATCCATCCCCAGGCCTGCACTGTGAAACGGAAGTCAATGAATGCCAGCCAAGCCCGTGCTTAAATAACGCAGTCTGTGAGGACCAGGTTGGGGGGTTCTTGTGCAAATGCCCCCCTGGATTTGTGGGTACCTGGTGTGAGAAAAATGTGGATGAATGTCTCAGTCAACCGTGCAAAAATGGAGCTACCTGTAAAGACGGTAACAATAGCTTCAGGTAAAAGACTGTGTCTGGTTCTTCTCACTGTTTTTACTTTCTTACCTGTTCAGTCATTCAGCAACCTTGATGAAACATTACCTTGCGTCCCGAGTCAGCCATTCCCAAATGCTGGCCCAAGCACAGGCTAAAGTAGAATCTGCCCTCTGCTTGGGGTTCTGATTCGCCAAGTAAGAAGAAAAGGCGGTCATTTTCAAAGAGGGAAGCTGTTTTAAGTTCCCCAGTGATTGTGATGCACAGCTAAATTTGGGGACTCTGTTCTTTCCTGGGAAAATCATAGATGGTGGAAGGAAATGTGGTGACACAGGCACATTTACAGCATCACCAGACTGGACAAAGTCCATGTATTTATATGTTTTATAGTCGAGCTGACGGTTTTACAATAGGCAGGATCAGAAGGAACTGCAATCATATTACCACAATGCCAGTCTACATGCTGTGTCCATGGTTTCCAAACTTTTCATGTTTTAGTTTACTAACTGATTCAAAGGAAGACTCTGTCTTCCTGTGGCAGCTCCTAGAGGGTCAGTAGATTATTTTGAAAGCTAACACTCTCATAGCATCCTCCTCACAACTCTCTCTCCCACCTCTTTGCCTTGCAAGATTCTTGGCTTCTGCAGTACAGAGGGCAGATGGGCCTTGCATGCAAAATCTTCCCAATCTTTGTTGTCTTCAAGATGCAGCTGGTTCTATAAGTTTACAAAAATTAAAACAAACAAAAAAAGTCTTCTCCAGTTGCAACATTTCCAATATCCAAATTTGTCCCAGTGTTCAAACAATTGATGGATACTGACTGTGTCCTGATCCTAACTAGAGGAAAGGTGAAGGGACACTTCCAGTACAAAAGGAGTGCAAGTTATTGCCAAAGTGAATGTTTCATAACTGAAGATACTGGAGTGTTGTCATGTTATCAGCTCTCAGAGAATAAACATAAGCGAAATTCACATTTCATACATTTACCATGAAATGCAGAGAATCCAGTAAAGGTACCCAGTTTCAACTGAGATTTCCTTTTAAACTTCCTGAAGACCATCTATTCATGTTAGTCACCTTTATGCTTTTATCAAAGAAGTTTCCATGTGAAAGTGCTAATAACAATATTGGTTACCATTTGTCAAACAGGTTCTTTTCTTTTTCATTCCAAAATATTTTAAATATAGAGAATAGTACAAAGACTAATAAAACTCATGCATTCATCTCTGTGATTTTGCCATATTTGCAGCACATCTTTTGTTTTAAATAAATAAGTCCTAAAGATAGTGTCCACCACTCATCTGTCAGTTTGTCATACTGTGGTGGCTTGCATATTGCTGTGAGGCTGGAGGCTATGCCACCAGTGTTTCAACTACCAGCAGGGCCACCCATGGTGGACACATTTCAGTGGAGCTTGCAGAATAAGACTGAAAAGAAGGATGGTGCCATCCACTTCTGAAAAACCTGGTGACTGAAAACCTTACGAATAGCAGTGAAACTGTCTGACAGGGACCATTCCCTGGAGGACACCATGCTTGGTCGGCACAAGGGGGAGGACCCTCAGTGAGATAGTTGACACGGTGCCTATAACAATGGGCCAAAGCACAGCAAGGAGGTAAGGATGGAGCAGGACCGGGCGGTGTTTCATTCTGTTGTACGAACGTTCACTCCGAGTCAGAGCCGACTCAATGGCACCAAACAACAACAGCACAAAGATCGCCTCCAACACAAGCACCATCCCCTTTCTTCCCCAGAGGTAGCCACCATCCTGAAGTTGGTGCTTATTCTCCTCATTCAGGTTTTATACTTTCCTACATCTGTGACCCAATAAACAGTATATAGCATAGTGCCTAAGGCACTTGACTTTTAACCAAAAGGCTGGCGGTTCAAACCCACCAGCCACTCCTCGGAAGGAAGGTTGGGCAATCTACTTCCGTAGTGATACCGCCTCGGAAACCCAAGGAGAGGTCACTGTGAGTCCGAGTCTGACTCGACGGCACATAACAACAACAACAGTATTATTAAGCATGTTAAATAAGTGGTACCACCTTTTGCAATTTGTTGGATGTTTTTCAGTCAACATTATATTTTTAAGTATCATTTTGTAGCAATAGGACTTTGTAAAATTAGCTTCTTTGAACCACAGTTTACTCATCAGTAAAATGGGAATAATAATAGTATTGCCTCATTGATATAAAGATGGGCTGAAGCTATAGAAACCATGAAGATCTACGTAGCATTTAGAGCAGTGTCTGGATGTTTTCTACTTTTTTCCTACCACTTCTGTGGGGAGAGAAACCATGGTGTGCGCCTAATGCTTCATCTTGACTTCCTTATTTCTTTTGCTACTATAGTATTGGGAGCTCTGGTAGCATAGTGCCTAAGGCGTTTGACTGCTAACCAGAAGGCTGGCGGTTCAAACCCACCAGCTACTCCTTGGAAGGAAGGTTGGGAAGGAAGGTTGGGCAGTCTACTTGTGTAGTGATACCGCCTTGGAAAACCAAGGAGGGGCCGCTAGTGATCTGATCCAACTTGACAGCAGTGAGTTTGGTTTTTTTGGGTTTTTGACCACAGTATAACTAATACATGTTGACTTAACTAGACTTTTGGTAGATGAACTGGAAAAAGTAACGCACAGTTAAAGCACTATTTTGATGTGGAAAAATGTCAGTTTACAACATCTTTTGAGACAACGTTATCCTAAACAGGAGACTTGTTCTAAAGCCTTTGTACAACTGTTCTGTGACATCATTTTGTTTCCTTTCAGGTGCCATTGTGTAGCAGGCTTCACAGGGCCACACTGTGAACTGAACATCAACGAATGTCAGTCTAACCCATGTAGAAACCAGGCCACCTGTGTGGATGAATTAAACTCATACAGTTGCAAGTGTCGGCCAGGATTCTCTGGCAGTAGATGTGAAACAGGTATATATGAACTCAGTGTTGTTAATAACAATAGTTAAAATAGTAATATAATAACTGTACCCATTTGCACCAGTACCAAGCACTATCTAGGTGCCAAAAACAATGCTAAGGCCTTTGCACTATTTGAAATCTTCACAACAACTCTTGTTGTTAGTTGCCATCAAGTCAGTTCAGACTCATGGCTCACCCATGTGTGCAGAGTAGAACTTCTCCATGGGGTTTCTAACGCCGGACCCTTTCAGAAGCAGATTACCAGGCCTGTCTACTGAGGTGCCTCTGAGCGGGTTCGAGCAGCCAACCTTTCAGTAGTGGAGCACTTGACCATTTGTGCCCCCCAAGTGACCATTCAATAAACTAGGTACAATTATTATTACTCCAGTGGCACAGATGAGGAAATTGAAACTTAGAGATGTAAGGGGAGCTGGAGAAAATTGTGCTTAGCAGAAGTCTTCACATTCCACTTGTTTAGCAAGAAGACTTTGATAAAGGGTTGATTTAGGAGGAGAAAGTCCTTGGGCATGCTTGAGAACCAATAAACCAATCCTCAGCTACTTTCTAAGGGACTGTAGTCTTTTAACTGTAGAATTATCATTTTCTTGAATGAGTTAGACAGGGTTAGGGTCAGAGCTGAATTACTTAGGAAATAGAGAAAAGCCAGAGCCCTGTCTTCTGAGGTACGTCTGGGAGGATTCGCACTGCCAACCTCTCAGTAGTGGGGCTGGATGAGGCCTGTCCTGCATCACGTGTTACTTCCTCTCTATGGAGTCATTCTCATCAGCAACAGACATACTTTAGTATCTGCCATCATGCTTGGTAGAGGGTCAGTGAAAAAGGGGAAGACCCTCGACAAGATGGATTGACACAGCAGTTGTAACAATTGGCTCAAGCATGGCAACGATTGTGAGGATGGTGCAGGACCGAGCAGTGGTTCGTTGTATTGTGCATAAGGTCGCTCTGAGTTGGAACTGCTCAATGGCACCTAACACACACATCTTTAATTACTCCGCAGTTCCACCTCTCCTTCCAACGATTCCTTATTTCTCTGCTTCCTTTCACTACTGAGTTCTTTTGCCATCTTAGATATGCCCCAGTTGTCTTATTTGTAAAGAACGTTATCTGTTTTGTAAATAATATGTATTAACTTTGAAACTGCTCCTCAAATAATCCTCCTGACTGAAATCAATGTCCTTTGACAGTAGTATTGGTCACCCTCTGCTCACCTTGTTGTTGCTGTGTGCCACCGGGTCAGTTCAACTCAGAGCACTGAAAGATGCCTTGCAAGCACCATGATCTGTAGAATTTCCTTATTCTTTGCAGAACAGTCTACAGGCTTTAACCTGGATTTTGAAGTTTCTGGAATCTATGGTTATGTCATGCTGGATGGAGTGCTTCCATCTCTCAGTGCTGTAACCTGTGCATTCTGGATGAAATCCTGTGACACCATCAACTATGGAACACCCATCTCCTATGCAGTTGAGAATGGCAGCGACAATACCTTCCTCCTAACCGATTATAATGGGTAAGCAGAAGTGTCAGCATGCAGTAACTACATGGAACTCTTGGGGATTTGAATAGCTTGCTTAGAATAGAGCTTAAGTGTCATGTGGGGTAGCCCTGAAGTGGAATGGAGGACTTAGGCTTCGGACTTTATTCTGGCACCAAGGTAGAGCTGGGATGGGGATAGAGAAGCAGAGGTGGCCCCGTACTCCAACAGGATGGCAGGGTGTCTAATCATCAAACAAAATACTTGGACAAGTGCTGTGAGAAGAAAAGGTTTAGTGATAATACCTTATACATGCTTTGTGTTTTTATATTACTACTTCATTTGAGCCTCTTGATGACCTGAGGAACTCATGTCCCTTTTATAGATAGCAAAACTAAGTTTTCGAGACACTAAATGATTTGCCTAAAACCTCACACATCAGAAATGACAGACCTAGGAGTCAAACTCTGACTCTAAGCCTGGTGCTGCTGCTTTTGTATATTAGGGCCTCTAAGCATCAGTGGATTTCATTGACGTTATTGACCCATGAACACATGTATCGAATGTGAATCAGTCTTCACCCTCGGGTGTGCATTTTGACATAGACATGTTTTCCCCTGAGATCCATGCAGACCTGCAGCCTACTGCTAGTGAGTCGGTTCAGGTCTCAGGGACCCCCTGAGCTCCCTTCCCTCTCCTCAGCCCATGACAATCTGTTCTAGTGAAAGTCTTTCCCACCCTCAAACCCTCTTCTTACCAGACTTGAGCTTTCAGAAGTAAAATCCCAGATGTTTTAAAAAAACATGTTACCTACTTGAATAGGGGGAGAAAAGTGAGGAAATGTTGAGACAACAATCAATGTTGCAAAAATACTGTTTTTTCATGACTATGTTAATGCAGGGGCTCAGGAGATACTCAGGCATTCAATGAATTCTTTTCAACTTTCCCTACTCTTTTTTTTTCCTTCAAAATGAACATTTTTATAACATGAAAACATGTTAGTACTCAATTCTGTGGGCTTCATTTATTTCATAACTTATTTTGTTGTTGTTGGGAATGTTGTTATTGTTATGTGCTGTTGAGTCAGAAAACCTACACCATGTAGGTTCCACGTGCACAATTCAGTGACATGGATGACATTTTTCAAGATGAGTAACTGTTCTTCCCCTCCTTTTATTCTGCGTGTTTTATCCTCTCATTAACACAAACTCACGCCCCCTAAGGTTCCTATCTCATTTGCAAGTTGCTGTTGTCAGTTGGATCCAAAGAACATAATGAAGGCAGAATTCTAAACTAATTAACTATTGTTTGGTTTTAAGAAAACTTCTAGGAATATTTTTGGCTTAAGGTTTCAAGATTATCTCAGAGCAATAGTTTCTGGGGTTCATCCAGTCTCCATGGATCCAGAAAGTCTGGATCCCATGATAATTTGAGATTCTGTTCTGCATTTTTCCCCTTTTGATCAATATAAGTCTAAAGAATCTTTGATCAAAATGTTCAGACATTCAAATGACCACCAAACTCATGAAAAGAGACTCACCATCATTAACCATCAGAGAGATGCAAATCAAAACCACAATGAGATACCATTTCACTTATACTAGGATGGCTAAGATTAAAAAAAAAAAAGTGCTGACAAGGATGAGAAAATCAGAACCCTTGTCCATTTCTGGTGCAAATGCAAAATGGTACAACATTGTGGAAAACAGTCTGGTAGTTCTTCAAAAAACTAAGAATGGAACTACCATATGACCCAGCAATTCCACTCTTAGATATATAACCAAAAGACTTGAAAGCAGAGATTCAAACAGAGACTTGTACACCAGTGTTCATTGCTGTACTATCCACAAAAGCCAGAAGGTGGAAGCAACCTAAATGCTCAACAGATGAATGGATAAACAAAATGTGATACTTACCTAAACGGAATCCTGCTGCCTTGATACATGCTGCAGTCATGAATGGAGCTTGAAGACATTGTGCTGAGTGAAATAAATAAATCACACACACACAAAATATTGTATGACCTCACTGATATAAAAAGACAATTAAAGGCCAATGTATAGAGACCAAAGTTTATTAGTGGTTTCCAGGGGCAGGAGGGAGAGGAAAAGAAAGTGTTCCTGCTGATGGAATAATGAATTTTGGTTTACAGTGATGGGAAAATCGCCATATGCTTCCTAAGGTTTTTTACTTCAAATATTTTATTATCCTTGTCACTTTAAGTGCCATAGTTATTGGAAACCTCTTTTAGTTGGCCATGCTTCTCTAGTTCCAATCATTCTTTTCTTTTAATCTACTTTATCTGCATGTGACTGTTTGGGCAACCATGAAACAGAGCTTCCTTTCTCTAGGATCTCAGAAGTTTGTTCCCAGGCTCAGGAAACATATATGTAGAGAAAGGAAAGAAAGCCAGCCTGAGATTTATACAACTCTGACTCTTTCCCGCTCTCGATTCACCCTCTCCCAAATGAACAGTTGGGTTGGTGATTTGTCTCAAGTTGGACTCACTTTTCTCAGCTCATCCTATGACTTATTCTTACCCCTTGATAAGCTATAGTAAAATGTAATTAGTAAGCAAAATCTGCTCCTATGTAATGTTTCCAAATAGAGAAAAAAGGAGCAATGGGTTTACAAAAGAAAAAGAAGGGAAATTGTACCTGTCACCCAAAAGGTGACACATATGGCTGATGACTGTGTCCCCTGAATCTTTCTCCACAGCTGGGTTCTTTATGTGAATGGCAAGGAAAGGATAACAGACTGCCCGGCAGTGAATGATGGCAAATGGCACCATATTGCAATCACTTGGACAAGTGTTAACGGAGCTTGGAAAGTATATATCGATGGGAAATTATTGGATGGTGGCTCTGGCCTCTCTGTTGGTTCAGTCATACCTGGTATGTCTTAGCAAGATGAGCATAGTTCTGTTAGACTCTGGCGGTGGCAGGCCATAGGCAGACATCGAGTTTGCTAGTGCTTCTCGTCCTTGGTTTTAGACAAAGACCAATAGTTAATCTGTCACATTCACTTCCACTTAGTTATGCAGACTGTGAGTTAGCAACAGCTTTCACCTAGGTGAGCTACGCGACCCTCTGTGCAAGAAATGCCCTTTGGGATATGTATTGAGACTGCCAGGAAGCATATTGAGCTAAGAACAGATGGTGCTAATCTAACTTCAGTGGCGGAGAGTAATTGCTGGTGTTTTGTTGTTCGTTGTTTGTTTTGTTTTGTTTTGTGAGGGGATTCTTTTGTTTTGCGCTCAGTATACAAGCTGAAGTGCTGTTAATGGCTATTTTTTTTTTTTTTTTTTGTATGACCTTTCTCAAATAGAATTCAAGCTCTCTTCAAAATTAGAAGAATTATATCCTAGAAGAAAGTAGGCAAACTGGACTTAACAATTATATGTGACATAAAATATTATGTACATATATATCATTTTTGCAGTTAAATACTCATAATTCCAATATCATGTCTAAATCCTAGCTGACTATTTTTTAAGTTGTTAAATAAAACATCAAATTTGTTGTGATTGATAAAATGTACAGTAAGTTTAGATAATTTTGCTTTTCCATAATCATCTGTGATACATTTATATTGGCCATGCTTTCATTAAGTTACCATTTTGCATTAACAGACAATCAGGCCAATGTTTGTCCTTTTTATTTTCTCTCTTTTTAGGTGGTGGTGCATTAGTTCTTGGGCAAGAGCAGGACAAAAAAGGAGAGGGATTCAGCCCAGCAGAGTCTTTTGTGGGCTCCATAAGCCAGCTCAACCTCTGGGACTATGTCCTGTCTCCACAGCAGGTCAATTCCATTTTCAGTGTATGAGAGTAATGAGATGCAAAGGTACAAACCTAGTGAAAATGTAACAGCCTAATGATGCCGTATCTTATTATAAGCTCTTGATTTTCAGAATTTCTCACCAACATCGTCTGATGGCATGATCAGAGTAAGCCAGGCAGAGGTTATCTGCGATAACTTTCAATGAACTTCCTTTTTAGTTTCTTGGTGATGTTCTTAAAATTTATTGTAAATGATTATTTTATAATATCATATAATTCTAGTGATGGAAGGAATCAGAGAATAAAGTGCTTCCAATCTCTCTAAATAAAGATACAGATATTTAGCTTGGCACAAGATCATACATAAAAAACATCATATGAGCTAGTGATGAAAGACAGTCTGGAGACAAACACAAAAAGGTTGATGGTTTGAACCCAGCAGCTGCTCCACGGGAGAGAGATGAGGCAATTTGTTTCCGTAAAGATTTGCAACCTTGGAAACCCAGTGAGGGTGACTATGTCAGAATTGACTTGAAGGCAGTGAATTTGGTTTGGGTTTTTTTGGAGTCAGACAGCCTAATCCAAATCCCAATTCTACCACGAAGTCACCGTGATGATTTTGAACAAGTTACTAAATCTCTCTAACCTTCAGTTTTCTTATCAGTAAAAGATAAATAAATAGAACTACATACCAGATTTTTTACGTGATTAAACAAAATCCTACAAATATATCTCTCATGGTATGGCTTGGAAATCTTTGTGTGGTTCAAACCATTAAGCACTCAACTACTAGCTGAAAAGCTGGCAGTACGAAGCCACCCAGAGACACCTTGGAAGACAGACCTGGTGATGTGCTTCTGAATGGGCACATCCACTGAAAACCCCACGGAGCTGTTCTCCCTGCACACACGGGGTCACCGTGAGTCAGAATCTACTCAACAACAACATGGCTTGGTTGAAAGATGAGGAGTAAGGGCTTGATCAAGGTTCACTCATATTATTACCACCAAAAAAACCAAACTCACTGCCATCGAGCTGGGGACCCCCCTTGGGTTTCTGAGGCAGTAGATTGCCCCATCTTCCTTCTGAGGAGTGGCTGGTGGGTTTGAACTGCCAGCTTCTGGTTAGCAGTCAAATGCCTTAGGCACTATGCTACCAGAGCTCCTCGTATTGTTACAGGAGCAGAATTTCTCTAAGCTTCAGTTTTCTCAGCTCTAGATCAGAGACAGACTAGATGGAAAGTCTCTATAATACCTTAACAAACTGCAAAGAGTTAGGCAAGAAATGATTGCCTATGTGTAGAATCTCTGGCTACAATGAGCCTAAACAAACAAAACACACACTGCCGTCAAGTCGGACCTGACTCATAGCAACCCCTCCTTGGGTTTCTGAAGCAATATCACTACAGAAGTAGATTGCCCAACCTTCCTTCTGAGGAGTGGCTGGTGGGTTTGAACCACCAATCTTCTGGTTAGCAGTCAAATGCCTTAGGCACTACATCACCAGAGCTCTTAGGGGGAAATATTTAGGAGAGTGAATGATGGAGTAGGAGAAGGAGAGAGAACCTACCAGCTCTGAAATGATACCATGCAAAAGCCTGCTGTCCCCCATCCCCTGAACATTCGTGGATGTTTTCAATAGGACTAAGTTAAGCTGTAACTCTGTCTTTGTGAACAAGGAAGACTTATCTAAAGATGTGCTGCTCTTAAACTTTCAGGTGAAATCACTGGCCACCTCATGCCCAGAGGAACTCAGTAAAGGAAATGTGTTAGCCTGGCCTGACTTCCTGTCGGGAGTTGTGGGGAAAGTGAAGATCGACTCCAAGAGCATCTTCTGTTCTGGTTAGAATTTCCTTCTTCCATGGACCCCACCACCCCTGGACCGTCCTGGGATTTTCTAGCAAAAGGCGACAATTCAGAATTCTCTGTTGCTCTAATAGTGTTTGCCCGTCAGTCTGTTGCTTGACTACTCATTTATACCCTCCTTTCATCCAAATGATTTATCATGGTTTTAAACTCCAAAATACATTCTGTACAACAGGGTACACTTTCATTGGAAATTTGGACAAA
Organism: Orycteropus afer afer; assembly: GCF_000298275.1. NCBI lineage: Eukaryota > Metazoa > Chordata > Mammalia > Tubulidentata > Orycteropodidae > Orycteropus > Orycteropus afer. The sequence continues at coordinate 16,826,712 of NW_006921624.1, forward strand.
GATAAAGTAAGATTAGGAAATGAGATGAGAAGGTGAATAAAGTTCATTTTTTAAAACGTCAACCAAAGACCTACGCTCCTTTTTGCGATGGGCCAGTATGGTATCTCTGTGCTTCCGTGCAGCCATCTAATAGGACAGAAACAGGATAGCAACAGGTGGCAGAGCAACAAAAGCAGTGAGTGTTAAGATCTGCACACTGGATAATCGAACTCTGAGTGATGAAAACTGCCTCGATTTGAACACGTTTCTGAAAATGTCCTAGAATTCGTGGTTATCTGATCGTTCCTGAGAACATTTCATTCATGTTCCTAAAATACTGATTTCTTTTCTTTTAAAGATATTTGTCAGATTTTTGCTGAAAGAGAGAAGGCTGATAACTAAAACAAGTTTTTCTAGTAATCTGGACTACTAGAGACCTGGTTATATGTCATCGTGGCTTTAACACCAGTAAAATAGTTCTCAATACTGGGGCAAAGTAAGACCTGAAACTCCTGACTGGTGGTGTTGGCACCACATTGCTGACAAGCTCTGTTTCCTTGGCCCTCAGATTGCCCACCTTTAGAAGGAGCAGTGCCTCACCTACGGACTGCTTCGGTGGATGTAAAGCCAGGCTCCAGAGTCAGTCTGTTCTGTGATCCGGGCTTCCAGATGGTCGGGAACCCTGTGCAGTCCTGTCTGAATCAAGGACAGTGGACACAGCCACTTCCCCACTGTGAACGTGAGCTGCCTTTGTTGAAGTCATTTCCGTGGTTCTTGAAAGATATTGGAAACATACGAACACTGTTCAGGAAAGCTAGATAAAAGCTAGGTACTTCATGGTAACAGATACAGCAAATATTCCTTGAATGGTCCGTTTATGTAATTAACTGTGCTGGTCATCACATGGAGGGTGAGTAATGAAGGTCCCCAAAACCACCCATAAAGGCACGCAGGTGGAGGTGATGTGAGGAGGTAGATGTGAGGGCAAGACAGACTGTGCAGGATGGAGGCCCAGAGGGACATGGGGCATTGGTAGGTGGGACAAAAGGAAGAGATCTCTTCAGTTGGGTGCATTTTCTCATTCAACCATTTCTGAAGTACCTACTATGTGGTAGGCACTGATCTAAGTCCTGGAGACTTAGCAGTTGGGGAAAAGAAGTCCCTATTTTCACAGAAGGAGCTCTGATGGTACAGTGGCTAAGGCATTCAGCCACTAACCAGAAGGTTGGCAGTTCGAACCCAACAGTCACTCCATGGGAGAAAGATGAGGCAGTATGCATCCATAAAGATTTACAGCCTCGGAAGCCCTATGGGACAGTTCTATAGTTCTGCTCTATCCTAGAGGGTCATTGTGAATTGGAATCAACTTGATGGCAGGGGTTTTGTTGGTTTGTTTATTTGTTTATTTGTTTTGGGGTTTGTTTTGTTTTGTTCTGTTTTTTGGTTCTTGTGGAGTTCGCCACCATAGCTCCTTTGTAAACTCCATGTTGTTGTTGTTGTTGTTGTTGTTATGTGCCGTCGAGTCAGCCCCGACTCATAGCGACCCCTCCTTGGGTTTCCGAG
>NW_006921624.1:16828353-16835975 GCF_000298275.1 Orycteropus afer afer
CATAGCGACCCCTCCTTGGGTTTCCGAGGAGGGGTCGCTATGAGTCGGGGCCGACTCGACGGCACATAACAACAACAACAACAAATGGAGTTTACAAAGGAGCTATGGTGGCACAGTGCCTAAGATATTTGACAGCTATCCAGAAGTTCATGGTCAAAACTCACCAGCCACTTCACAGAAGGAAGACTGGGCAATCTGCTTCAGTAAAGATTTACTACCTCAGAAACCCAATGGGGTTTGCTATGAGTCAGAATTGACTCGATAGCAGTGGATTTTTTTTTTTTTTTAAATGACATTTACTTTCAAGTGAGAGAGACAGGAGATAAATATGTAAATATAATGTTATTTATGCATAACTAACTAACTAACTCACTGCCATCGAATTGAGTCCAACTCATAGTGACCCCTCCTTGGGTTTCCAAGGCGGTATCACTGCGGAAGTAGATTGTCCAACCTTCCTTCTGAGGAGTGGCTGGTGGGTTTGAACCGCCAACCTTCTGGTTAGCAGTCAAGTCCCTTACGCACTATGCCACCAGTGCGTAATAATGGCAAACTCTAGTAATAAGAGCTGTGAAGAACTATAAATCATGGTAAAGATACACAAAGTGAGGGGGAGTAGATGAAGGCAAGACTGCTCCTTTAGACAGGGTGGTCAGGGAACTTTCTCCATAGCACTTACCTCCACCTGACATACCATATACCTCTCTGTTTCTTGTCTGTCTACCTCCCCTAGAAAGTAAGATCCACAAGGAAAGGACTTTGTCTGTTTGGTTCACTGCTGTAGCCTCAGCACCTAGGATAATGTCTCATAAGTAGTAAGACCTCAATAAATATTTTCTAAGGAATGAATTTCATGCCTACTATGTGTCAGACAGTGTGCTAGATGCTGAGAGTGCAGGTGTGTTTACAGCAAGCTATGTTCTTAGAGCCCTTTCAGTCTAATATTTCTGTGCATTGAAAATTTTGTGCTTGACCTGAACTCCTAGTATAATATGAATATAATGTTCTGTAAGCATCTTATTCTTAATGGAGTTTTGTTCCTATTACAGGCATTCGCTGTGGGGTGCCCCCACCTCTGGAGAATGGCTTTTATTCAGCTGAGGATTTCCATGCTGGCAGCACAGTGACCTACCAGTGCAACAACGGCTACTACCTGTTGGGTGATTCAAGGATGTTCTGTACAGATAATGGAAGCTGGAATGGCATCTCACCGTCATGCCTTGGTGAGAGAACGCCCAGTAATTACTCTCTGGGTTAATTCTTGTTCTGTTGGCGACAAAGGGGCTCTGGTGGCACAGTACATCTTGGTTACATCTTCACTCTCACCAGCTTTCCTCTGCTTTGAGGGCACTGAGTTATCTCACTAAAGATAATTACAAAATGTGCATCCAGCCTTTCCACTCCTCTGTATTGCGTGATAACACGTGTAATCCTGGCCCATCTCTCAACCTATTGTCTCCTTTCTACATTCCTTGTACGGAGCAGCTCCCGGAAAACAGTAAGGCAGAAAGTAGAGAGGATTTTGCAATGATGAATAGATTCATCAGCCTATGGGAACCCAGAGTAGGGTGCATAGATTTTTGGTGAAAATATTCCTGCTCAAAGAACGAAGAAAATTACCCTGAAGTCTCAAAACATGACACTGAAAGTGAATTAAAGCATTCAGTTGCTAATCAAAAGATTCAAACCCACTGGCCACCATGGGAGAAAGAGGAGGCAGTCTGCTTCTGTAAAGATTACAGTGGTGCAAACCCCATGGGGCAGTTCTGCTCTGTCCTATAGGGTCATTACAAGTTGAAACCAACTCCTTGGCCATAGGTTTGGTTTTACTGGTGACAGTCATCCCAAATCTATTTTGCGACCCAGAATTTCTAAGGCTCTTGTGGCATTCCTTTGACAATGTTGATCTCATTCCAGTGAACTCTGGGCAAGCCTTAAACAAAGCCACTGTCCACAGAATGCCAAAAAAAGGTTTTAAAAGTCTATCAGGCTGCATAGTAAGACTATCTTTATCTATGAACTAGGAAAATAGTAGCTTTGCTTGTATTCCTGAAATTAAAACAAATGATTTTGTGTAAGAAAAATGAATCGACTTTAATATTTGTAAGTGGTCTTTGTTTTAGATGTTGATGAGTGTGCAGTTGGGTCAGACTGTAGTGAGCATGCATCCTGCCTGAATACAAACGGATCCTACGTATGCGCCTGTATCCCACCGTACACAGGAGATGGGAAAGCTTGTGCAGGTAACTGTGTATGTCTAACTGGGAATTACTACTGCATTTTTTTTTATTCGTGTATATTTTAAATGTAGTTATTATAAAAAGGATAATATTTTAAAAAGTAAGATAGTATTTTCCAACTTCAAAGGACATCAAAAGAGAGAAGATAAAATACCTTATAAAGGTATCTGAGGGACAGCTAAGTTGCTTTCAGTTACCTTTGTGCCTCTCCCAGCTTCTCAATAATCTCAAAAACAAGACTGAGAGTCTATCTGGATCACCAGAGTGTGGAAGAAATGTCTACATGGTACAGGAACCATAGGTTGGATTCAGAAATATGGTCAGCAGCCCTGCTGCCTCAATCAGAGATGCCAAATGAAAACAAACAAAAAACCAAAAAAAAAAAAAAACCACTAGGTTATGTCTTCACCCTCACCAGCTTTCTTCTGCCTCGGGGGCACTCGTTATCTCACTAAAGATAATTACAAAATATGCATCCAGCCTCGCCACTCCTCTGTATTGCGTGATAACACGTGTAATCCTGGCCCATCTCTCAACCCATTGTCTCCTGTCTACATTCCTTGTATGGAGCAGCTCCCGGAAAACAGTAAGACAGAAAGTAGAGAGAATTTTGAAATGATGCATCGATTCATCAGCCTATGGGAACCCAGAGTAGGGTGCATAGATTTTTGGTGAAAATATTCCTGCTCAAAGAACGAAGAAAATTACCCTGACGACTCAAAGTATGACCCTGAAAGTGAATTAGTACGGGAACCAGAAGAAAGTTCAAGAGTCTGCTTATACACAGCAGGAAACAAAATGACATAACTTCTATTAACAAGTTTTTTAAAACACAAAGCCATAGGAGAAAAGATGCTAAGATTCCAGCACAATGGAAGGGCAAATGCAGGAGATAGTAAGCTTTGAAACCGGTTCACCAGAGGGTCGAGCCTAAGTCAATATTCTACATATGGGTTCCAGTTGCATGAAGATGTTATAAATTATTTTTAAAATAAAAGATGGGCATTAGGGAGTGGCAAGGAAATGGGGGAGTGTGGTGAGGGATGAGTGTCTGAAGGACTCAGAGATGTGGCTTTAATCTATACATTTATAATTAAATAAAATGTAAGTTGTGGAATATCTTTATTTTAAATTAATATAAGAGGTATGCTTAAAATACCTTTTTAAACTTAGCACTTCCTTGATAAAATATGAGAATTATTAAAACAGAAGAAAAAAATAAACTCATCTGGAATGCTGACTTCCAAAAATACCTTCTGTTATAATTCAGGCATATATATTTCCAATATTTTTCCTGTGTGCTTTTTATGTACTTATAAATATGTATATGTGTATGTATATTTGTATGTGTCTGTGTGTGTGTATATATATATATATATATATATATATATACACACACACACATATATGTGTGTATATACACACACACACACATATGTATACATACTATATGAGCAGTTCTGTATTTTATTTCATGAATATTATTACATCATTAATACTTTTTATATCACTGAATAGTTTGAGAACCTGATTTTAATTCCTCTTTTATAATCCACTTTGAGGATCTTGTAGTTAACTTTTCTCTTTATTTTAACATTTAGGTGGTATCCACTATGGGAAATATGCACTCTCTGGAAATAAATCTTTGTGTTTACATCTGGTTATTTTCTCAAAATTGAATCCTATAATTGCATTATGTTTTGAGGGGATTTCATTTAAAGTTCTTGATTTGGGAAACCAACATGTCCTTCAGAAAGATTGCCCCATTGTAGTTCCCTTTTGGAGAATTCAAGTGTTGCATTCCTGCCTATAGCTCCACTCCAGCCCAACCCTCCCTGTCACGGGGTTCCCCTCTGTGCTGTGCTGACTCCTAAGTTGTACAGAGGGGACCTTTGTGGTCCTCAGTCTGTTTGGAAAGGGAACCTGGAAACTTTTCCTAAATCCGCTTTTGTACAGCAGCTGCATCAGCTTGAGAAAAAGTTAATTGCTGTTTAAAAATGGATGTGAGGTTGTGAATGGTGGTGGGCTGGAAAGTGGAGAGGGGGCTGAAGCCCTTCTAAGTCATCCCTTGACAGCACCACTATGTCCCCAGTGAACAGCGACCTTTTGGCCATAAAATTTTGTGCATTTTTGTTAGTGGTCACCGTTTCAAAATATTGCCGTTAGCCTCACGTCCAGTGTATTACTGTACTTCATGCATCTTTCCTCAAAAGCTCTTCTCAGGATTTTACCTGTTAACTGTAGGGGAATTTTCTTGCTGTGAGGCCTTGCCTGGTTGTGTGAAAGCCACTTATTGTTCCCTAAATGTGCTTTCTTTCTTTTGAGAACCTATAAAATGTAAGGCTCCAGGAAATCCAGAAAATGGCCATTCTTCTGGTGAGGTTTATACAGTGGGTGCTGAAGTCACATTTTCTTGTGAGCAAGGCCACCAGCTGATGGGAGCAACCAAAATCATGTGTCTGGAATCTGGAGAGTGGGATCATCTGGCGCCATATTGTGAAGGTATTTGTAGTCAATGTTCCACGTTCATTGTGCTCGGCCCTCCTAGTAATTTAACCTGGAGAAGTAGAGCGTTGTGGTGTATCTTTGTTCTTTGTATTTGAAACCCAGTGATTAGACTCCCATTGAAACATGATAAGAAAGCCTGGAGCTGCCCCCTTGAGCTGGCAGGAATTTTTGCACAGCCCAGTTAAGAAAAGGAGCTAGGCACTGTGGGTAAGGCATTGGGCTGCTAACCAAAAGTTCGGTGGTTCAAACCCACCAGCTGCTTCATGGGAGAAAGATGAGGTGGTCTGCTTCCATAACGATTTACAGCCTTGGAAGCCCTATGGGGGTTGCTAGTTGGGTTTCGTTAAGAAAAGCAATCCTTTTTGTTTTTCTTCCTTTAAGCTATTTCTTGTGGTATGCCAGCTATTCCAGAAAATGGTGGCATTGATGGATCATCATTTACCTATGGCAATAAAGTAACATACAGGTAAGTATTCAAACTATATAGTAGAAGGTGATGACATGCTGGCCACGATAGAATACTGGGAGAAGAAGGCAAAGATAATCCCAGAGGATGTTTCTGAATTAAAGAGAATTAACTGAATTTTGTGTAGTGTGAAGAGATCTAACCCAGTAATCTAATGGTAGTACATTTAGAATCCTTAAATCCATTGCCAAGTCACCTGTTATTGCTACCATCACCCCCTTTAAACACCTTGTAAATGGGTCACATGGAGCAGGGTGGTGTTCAAGCCCGGTAGCACCCTTTGATGTAAACTGAGGCTTTGACTCCAAACCCAGCATGTCTCCTATCAGGGACCAGATAACCCCTAACAAAGAAAATCCTGTTTGTAGCTCTCAACCCATGGCCCAAACTGGAGGCACCCAAATCCTTCAGTCTGTCATTCTGTTTATCACCTAGCAAGATCTCTGTGGAGAAGACAGATACAGGATCAACCCTGAAAAAAGAATTTAAACACTTTATTTTAGTACTGAAAAAAAGTGAGAGAGAGAAAAAGGAATTCTTCCCATGTATGTAAATTCTCAGTATCTTAGGGGATTTGGGCACAGCTAAGTTTATGCAAATAAGGAAAGTCTTGTGATTTCCTCTTCTCCAGGTGTGATAAAGGATATATTCTGAGTGGTGATGAAGAATCGTCCTGTCTGGCTAGCGGTTCTTGGAGTCACTCTCCTCCTGTGTGTGAACTGGTGAAGTGTTCGAGTCCCACACACATAAACAATGGAGACTATGTTTTGAGTGGGCTTACCTACCTTTCTACAGCAACATACTCGTGTGAGAGAGGATACAGGTAAAGTCCGAACATGGCAGCCAAGTTTCCTACAATTCCTTGTTTGTATGAGACTGCCTGATTTTAAATCCACATTCCTAACTCTAAAGGATACTCTCAAGTTTGTAATCTTTCTGAGATCTAGCTAATAGAAAACGCCCAGAGAAAGACTAAATATTCGATCTAAGTAACTCCTTGATTGAACTGTTACAAGCATTCAGACTTTAAACATGAAAGTGAAAAGTGTTTGTGAAGCCAGACACAGTCCCTAGTAAAGTACTTTTGTGATAGATTTTCTTTTCTGAACAGCTTAAGCTTCTACTCAGGATTGCATGGGATGTTGTAAGAAGCGGGTCAAGGTGAGGGACCGGGTGCATAATACTGCAAGAGATTAATGTGGTTCATGGTATAAGTGAATGTGTGTGTGTGTGTGTGCGTGTGTGTGTTTTCAACCCAAGAGACAATAGAGAGTCACTGTGACCAGATAATTATCGTGGCCAACAGGATCTGAAATGAACAGAAATGACAGATGATCAGAATCAGGTTGACAAGCAAAGGTGGCTAAGCCAATGAAATAAGGATGCAGGTTTGTAAAGTCAAAGAAAGACCAGAGGTCAGAGTCTTGAGCAACACAGTTCAGACACCAGGCAATGAAAGTGCCCGTTGAGGTTAATTATGCTGATTTTTGTAGCTACTCAGATAGCTAGATCTGTTAGGTCCTAACTAGCCTAACTAATTCTCACCTAAGTAATCTGCTGTCCACGAAGTCTGAGTGTCCTGCAACACCAGAGAGCACATAATCTCTTTTATTTTGCACCAGATAGTAGTTGTTTTAGCCCATTCATTGTTTTATGTTATCGCCTGTTGATTTCCCTGGCTTTTATATAAACAAACTATGAAGCAACTTTTTTCTTAAATTCCTCGTATGTTCCCTACTTTCGTCTAAGCCCTTCCTGTGTCATCCAGCCAAAGGGGTGATGTCATTCTTCCTGTAGCTTACAGGGCTCTTCGGTCATTGAATGCACGGCATCAGGCAGCTGGGACCCAGCGCCACCTGCCTGTCACCTTGTCTTCTGTGGAGAGCCATCTGCCATCAAAGATGCTGTCAGCACCGGGAATAACTTCACTTTTGGGAACACTGTCACTTACACTTGTAAGGAAGGGTGAGTAAAGCCCTCCGCAGCGAAGCCAGCAGCGGGAGCCCAGGGAACAGTTGAAGGGAGCCTAGGAAGCAGATGTCTCCCACTGAGGAGATGAGCTCCACTGACCACTAAGTTAACTTCCCTGGCAGCTGAAGCCAGAGAGAGTGTATGCTCTTGTCTTCTGATAGCAGAAAGGGAATATATTCTCCTGTGGAAACAATATTTTCCTGGAATTAGAGTAATTGATCAAGTCAAGCATTGAATAACGAACATTGGGCAATGCCATGGAGAAGACCCTTATACTACTTTAATTAAAGTTGCAAAAAACTCACTTTGATAGGCATTGTTGTTGTTGTTATTTGTTGTTGAGTAACCCCCAACTCATAGCGACCCCTCCTTGGGTTTCCGAGGCAGTATCACTACGGAAGTAGGATTGCCCAACCTTCCTTCCAAGGAGTGGCTGG
>NW_006921624.1:16836132-16854346 GCF_000298275.1 Orycteropus afer afer
CCTTCCTTCCGAGGAGTGGCTGGTGGATTTGAACCGCCAGTCGTCTGGTTAGCAGGCAAGTGTCTTAGCCACTATGCTACCAGAGCTCCCATTAGTCATCTGCAAAACAAAGGCAAGACTTTAAGTCTCACACCTTAAACGTGACATGTCTGGAAAAAAAAAAAAAAAGATAATAAAGTCCAAGTGTTTTAACATCTAATGATCTCAATGAATTCAGAGAGAATTTTTTTTAAACCAGGAAGCAGAGTACAAAGTGCTTTCAGGCCTGAGTCTAATGAAGTGCCGTGAGATCTGAGAGGAGGGAGCAGATTGTGATGGGTTGTCATGGGGGCTCAAGGCTAGTAGGGGGCTGTTACTGTTGTTATGTGCCCTGGAGTCAGCCCCGACTCATAGCAACCCCTCCTTGGGTTTCTGAGGCGGTATCACTACGGAAGTAGATTGCCCCATCTTCCTTCCGAGGAGTGGCAGGTGGGTTTGAACCGCCAGCCTTCTGGTTAGCAGTCAAGTGCCTTAGCCACTATGCTGAGAAGGACTAAATCCAGGCCAACTGACTTGTACCTCATTGTTTTTTCCGTGCTACCTCAGTGATTCTCCAGATGTGCTGCAGTTGACTTTCATGCATCTGGATGATAATGTAGTCATGACTGGAAGCAGCAGCAGCAGGGGTGTTTCTATTTGCTGGGGTTATGTGTGACTTTGTGTCTTAGCTGTGTCTTTCAGTAATCGTGACCTTGGGAAAATAGTGTAACCTCTCTGTGCTTTGATTTTTCTCCTGGGGTGGCAAATATAAACAAGGCTTTGGGCTTGCTGCTCAAGATGTTTTGCCAGAAAATACTGGCGCCACCTGCTAGCAGTCCTGCACTATTGGGATGGGCTCTCTAACTCCAACTGTCTCTTCATTACCTCCTAATGGTACCCGTAGTGATACTGCGTTGGAAACTCAAGGAGGGGTTGCGATGAGTGGAATTCCACTCGATGGCGGTGGTTTGTTTTGTTTTTGTTTTTTTCTCTGTGCCTCGATTTTTCTCCTATGTAAAATTAGTTCATAAACATTCATACTTCTTCAGGTTATTGTGAGGAATCAGATGATATGATATATGCCCTAGCCAAAAAAAAAAAAGCAAAACTCAAAGAACTGAGAGCCCATCCCAATAGTGGAGGACTGCCAGCAGGTGGCGCCAGTATTTTCTAGCAAAATATCCTGAGCGGCAAGTCCAAAGCCTCACTTACACCTGCTCCCCAAATAAGGCTTGCCAAATTTCTCTTTTATCAAAACACTGCACTGGGGTTTTCAGATGTTTGCCCAAATCAGTAAAGTGGTCACCCATTTCTGAGTTTTTTCTACATCGTCATGTGGCTGCTCCTTCGGTGAGAAGCTTGGAAGAGGGAAGGATCAAATTGACATCCTGAAATCACAATCAAATTATTCCAGTTTTAGTCTTCACAAATATAAACATCTCAATGCAATTACTGGATATGCTAAGATAAAAAATCTTTGATCTTTGTTTTTAATGCAAACAGGATTAATTGCTAATGCCGATTTATGCTCTTTATTGTCCTCGTTAAGTTGCAGCTGATTAAGTACATAGTGTGCTGCTCTTTCAAGGTTCTTCTAAAATGAAAAGAACATCAGCAGCTCTTCCATAAAGCTCCCCAGGTGCGTGCCAAGACAGACTCCCACTCCGTGTGGGAATCAAATCCCAGAAAATTATACCTGAACATCGGTCTGCCCATTTTCAAAGGATTTCTGTTTGTTATTCCAGAAGCATGAAAATGTATTCCAGACCATACATTTTAAGATGTGTCTTTTTGTGGCATCACTGTAATATTTATGGGCCATTTTTCGTAGGGAATATGGAATAAAACAATTTGCAGGAGTGTCCACAGTACCTCTTGAATGAGAGTACAGAATGTTACAGAATTGAATGTAATATTCCAACATTTTAGATTTGCACCAATTCCAATTTTTTCTGCTTTGGTTAAAAGTTTGGCCCTGTAGCCAACACTTATAGGGCATGTCTTATCATCTGTACAAAACGTTTTCATTATTTAAAAGCTTTTAAAATACAATAAGAGGATGATATATGTCCTCTGGAAATCTTAACGTAACAGACATCAGCATTCTGACGTAATACAAAGTTGTAGCAATTTGATCAGAGAGTGGTTATATTTTCATCCAGTCAATATGTAACATCACATTATTCAGTTTAATTATTTTTTTCTTTTTGTCAGTTGGAAAATATTTACTTCTTTGTTGTTATTGTTGCTAGGTGCCATCAAGTCCTTTGGAACTCATGTGACCCTGTCACAATAGAACAAAACACTGCCCAGTCCTCTGCCGCCCCATAATCCTTTGCTATGTTGCAGCCCATCACTGCAGCCCAGGGTCACTCCATCTCATTGAGGGTCTTTCTCTTTTTCACTGCCCCTCTGCTTTACCAAGCATTATGTCCTTCTCCAGGGGCTGGTCCCTACTGGTAGCATGTCCAAAATACATGACACAGAATCTCACAATCCTCACTTCTAAGGAACATTCTGGCTGTGTTTCTTCCCAGATATATGTGCTTGTTCTTCTGGTACTCCATGATATAATATTCTTCACCAACACTATAATTCAAAGGCATCAATTCTTCCTCAGTCTTCATTACTCACTCCCCAGCTCTCACATGCATATGGGGTGATTGAAAATATCGCGGTCTGGATCAGGTGCCCGTTAGTGCTCAAAGTGACATCTTTGCTATTTAATATTTTAAAGAGGTCTTTTGCAGCATCTTTGCCCAATGCAATGTGTTCTTTGATCTTTTGACTGCTGCTTCCTTGGGGATTGAGTGGAGATCCAAGTAAAGTAAAATCCCTTACAATTTCAGTCTTTTCCCCATTTATCATGATGTTGCTTATTTGTCCTATTGTAAAGATTTTTGTTTTCTTTGTGTTGAGATGGAATCCATACTGAAAGCTGTAGTCTTTAATCTTCATCAGTAAGAGCTTCAAGTCCTCTTCACTTTCAGCAAGCAAGGGGATGTCATCTGCATATTGCACACAGGTTATTAATGAGTCTTCCTCCAATACTGATGCTGTGTTCTTCATATAGTCCAGCTTCTCAGATTATTTGCTCAACATACAGACTGAATAAGTGAAAGGATGCAACCCTGATGAATACCTTTCCTGATTTTAAAGCATGCAGTATCCCCTTGTTCTGTTTGAACAACTGCCTCTCAGTCTATGTTCAGGTTCTGTAAGAGCACAATTAATTGTTGTAGAATTCCCGTTCTTCGCAATGTTAACCATAATTTGTTATGATCCACACAGCTGAATATCATTGTATTGTCAATGAGACACAAGTAAACAGCTTTCTGGTATTCTCTGCTTTCAGTGTAGTGGTTAAAGCATTTGACTGCTAACCAGAAGGTCAGCAGTTCCAACCCACCAGCTGCTCCATGGGAGAAAGATGTGACAGTCTGCTTCCTTAAAGATTTACAGCTTTGGAAAGCTTGTAGAGTTGCTATGAATAAAAATCATCTTGATGGCAATGGAGTTGGTTTCAATGTTGACTGAGAGACATAAAGAAAAGAGACGATTTTAGGTCTGACAGAGGGATATTGTACATCTTAAGAAGCTATGAGTAGTGTTGAAAATGTACCCTGTAGCATCATTGACTCAACAAATATGTCTTTAGTAGTAATCTTCCATTACACTGTAGAAGAGCATTGCTGTGATTTTCCATTAGGGAAGAATAGTCGGTGGAGATTTTCCAGAAGATCAGGGGTCAGAGGCTTAATGAAGTGTTGCCAAGTTACAAAACACAGTTCTTATGTCGTCAAGAGACCTTAAGGACTAAGGAGGTTCTGGAGGTGGATGCTTCTGCCTCAAAGCAACTGGTTCCATGAAGTAAAGGAAGCATTTCATAGGTGGCATATTGGATCCTAACAAATCAAGGGTGTCTACGGTGTTGCCTGTAATTTGCAGCCAGTGAGTATACAAGCAACATCAATAGACCTGTGAAAATAATGATGCATGGTTCAAGGTGTGCTGATGATATAAATTGTGTTATAAAACATCAAGAGCCTCAACAAATGGAACTTCCACCCAGAGTGCATCCTAAACAGGGATAGTAAACTCAGTATTCAGACCTGGCATAATGAGTTGTTTAATGATAAACTTATACTTTTAGGATACTGTCTTTGTACCTTCCTGGATCCTCTGAGATAGAAATCATCTAAAAATGTTTTAAATTAGGATCTTTCTACAATTTACTGAGCTTATACAAAACAGCAAATTGTAGCCAGCCCTAACTGCAGCCCATGCTCAGCTGTTAGGGACAACCCTAAGTCTTTATTCTGAGACCACTTCTGTGCATAGCATGACACATGGCTGTAGGTAGGGTGGATACTCTTATGTTTTTAGTTTTATTTTTTTCTTGAACTCTATATCTCCTAAGGCATTTGACTATTAACCAGAAGGTTGGCAGTTCAAACCCACCAGCACTCCTCAGAAGAAAGATTGGGCAATCTGCTTCCGTAGAGATACTGCCTCGGAAACCTAGAGAGGTCACTTCTGTCAGAGGGAGTAACTACCTCCAGCTGCCCAGCCACTCAGCCAGGCCCAGCCAAGCTGACAACCTTAACTACCGCACTACCTATCATAGTATTTTGTTCTACTTCATTGAGGGAGCATTTGAATGTAATTTAAGTAAGATTTTTGCAAGTCATCAATCTATCATCATATATGGGCAAACACCTGGCTCAGAGTTATTAAGCAAAATGTTTCAATTAACCTCTCCTTTAAGGAAACACTGTGGGTGGAAGGGACCTACAATGCACCAGGCACCTGGTAGAAGCAGGGGAGTGAGAACTGTAAAAAGTAAATGCATTGGCATCACTTCTGGGCACTAAGTGACCCTTTTAGCACCTAGCAGTATGCCTGGGGACATAGCAGGTCAGTAAGAATTATTTATGGAAGGACTAAATGTTGACTGACAGGCATGAAGAAAAGAGAGCTTAGATCTGACAGAAGGATATTTTAGATCCTAAGAAGCTGTAAGTAGTGTTGAAAATCCTTCCCATAGAGTCACTGATTCAACAAATATGTCTTTAGTGATAATCTTCCATTACATTATGAATAGCAGAGCCGAATGAAGAACACAGCTTTTCACTCTAACCACATGGTTAGGGTTTCACCAGTTAAGAGGCACTGGAGACTGAAATGATCACTGCTTTAAAGCTCATTAACCATAAGTGTATAACTATGGGCTGTATGTAAGCAAATTTGGTTTAGTTGAACTTGTTTCAAAGAGTAGTACTAAAACCATCTGAAGATAAATGGAGTTCCAATTTTTAGTTGAGTCACAGAAGACCATAGCTTATATATCAGTTTTCTTTTTAAAGTATATGTAACAATTATTATAGATCCTTTTATAGCAAAAACTTAACAAATCCACTTATCTTTCTGAACAAACAGCAATAGTAACAGCAGGATGTATTTATGTATCTCAAAGGAAAGCCATTTGATCAAGAAACCCAATATTCAAACAATAAATATTATTTTAAGTAATTTAGAAGCAGATAATGGTCATGGTTGAACAACATGATAAACATACCTCGTGTCACAGAATTGTACATGTGAAGAATGTTGAGGTGGCAATTTGTTACATACATAATTACCATAATAAAAAGAGATTAAAAGTAAAGTAATTATTGGGAAGATTAGAAAAACAATAAGAAGATGCAATTATGTTTTCCCAGTACATATTTAGTCATTATTTCTTTCTCCCAATCTCATAGCTATACCCTTGCTGGACCGGACACCATTGAATGCCTGGCCAATGGCAAGTGGAGTGGAAGTAACCAGCAGTGCCTGGCTGTCTCCTGTGATGAGCCCCCTAATGTGGAGCACGCCTCTCCAGAGACTGCCCATCGATTATTTGGAGACATTGCCTTCTATTACTGCTCAGACGGTTACAACCTGGCAGACAACCATCAGCTTCTCTGCAATGCTCAGGGCAAGTGGGTTCCCCCAGAGGGTCAGGCCGTGCCCCGCTGTATTGCTCATTTCTGTGAAAAACCACCATCTGTTTCCTACAGCATCTTGGAATCTGTGAGCAAAGCAAAATTTGCAGCTGGCTCAGTTGTGAGCTTCAAATGCATGGAAGGTTTCGTGCTGAACACTTCAGCAAAGATTGAATGTATGAAAGGTGGGCAATGGCAACCCTCCCCCATGTCCATCCAGTGCATCCCTGTGCGGTGTGGAGAGCCGCCCAGCATCATGAATGGCTATGCAAGTGGGTCCAACTACAGCTTTGGGGCTGTAGTGGCTTACAGCTGCAACAGGGGGTTCTACATCAAGGGGGAGAAGAAGAGCACCTGTGAAGCCACAGGACAATGGAGTAGCCCCATACCCACATGCCACCCTGTATCTTGCAGTGAACCACCTAAGATTGACAATGGCTTTCTGGAGGTAAGAAACTGATTAACAACTGGACCATAGCTTCCATCACTTGAAGGACCAGCCCATTGTGGCTAACCCAAGATTCAGGAGCAGATGCAATGAACAGATTAATGGCTGAAAATAAAAGTAGCTAAAATCTGTAGGTAGTGGATAACCCATAAACAAACAGACAAACAAAACAGCAACCAAAACTATTATCCTCAAGGCAATTCCAACTCATAGTGGCCCTATAGGACAGACTAGAACTATGCCCATAGGGTTTCCAAGGCTGTAAACCTTTACAGAAGTAGACTGCCACATCTTTCTCCTTTGGAGAACCTGGTGGCTTGAAGTTGCCGACCTTTCAGTTAGTAGCCAAGCAGTTAACCACTAGGCTACCAGGACTCCTTAGGTGGTGGATGTTGTGGTTGTTGTTGTTAGGTGCTGAGTCAGCTCTGACTCATAGCGACCCTATGTACAACAGAATGAAACACTGCCTTGTCATGCACCATCCTCACAATCCTTGCTATACCCGAGCCCATCATTGCAGCCCCTATGTTAGTGGCCCTCATCTCATTGAGGGTCTTCCCATTTTTCACTGACCCTTCACTTTACTTTACATAGCATAATATCCCTCTCTAAGGAATAGTCCCTTCTGACAACATCACTGAAGTAGGTAAGATGAACTCTGGCCATTCTCATTTCCAAGAAGCATTCTGACTGCACTTCTTCCAGGACAGATTTGTTCATTTTTCTGAAAGTCCATGGTGCTTTCAGTATTCTTTGCCAATACCACAACACAAAAGCATTAAGTCTTCTTTGGTCTTCCTTATTCACTGTCCAACTTCCACATGCATGTGAGGCAATTAAAATACCATGGCTTGAGTTAGGTTAGATTCTCTTAATCTTCAAAGAGACATCTTTGCTCTTCAGCACTTTAAAGAGGTCTTTTGCACAGATTTGTCCAGTGCAATACATTATCTGATTTCTTGACTGCTGCTTCCATTGGTGTTGATTGTGGAACCAAGTATTACAAAATCATTGACGTCAGTCTTTTTTCCATTTATTGTTATGTTGCTTATTGGTCCTGTTGTGAGGATTTTCGTTTTCTTTGTGTTGAGGTGTAATCCATACTGCAGAGTGTAGTCTTCAATCTTCATCAGTAAGTACTTCAAGTTATCTCTACTTTCAGCAAGCAAGGTTGTGTCATCTGCATATCTCAGGTGTTAATGAGTTTTCCTCCAATCCTGATACCTGACACTTTTCTTCATAAAGTCCAGCTTCTCAGATTATTTGCTCAGCATACAGATTTAATAAGAATGGTGTAAGGATATAGCCCTGACATACACCCTTCCTGATTTTAAACCATGCAGTGTCCCATTGTTCTGTTCAAATGACAGCCCCCTGGTCCTGTATGGTTGCTCATGAGCACATGTGTTCTGGAATTCCCATTCTTTTCAATGTTATTTGTCATTTGTTATGATCCACACAGTCAAATGTTTTCGCATAGTGAATAAAACACAAGTAATCACCTTTCTGGAATCCTTTGCTTTTAGCCAAGATCCATCTGACATCAGCAGTGATATCCCTCATTCTATATCCTCTTCTGAATCCAGCCTAAATTTCTGGAAGTTCCCTGTCGATATACTGCTGCAACCGTCTTGAATTATCTTCAGCAAAATTTTACTTGTGTGTTATATTAATGATATTATTCTATACTTTCCACAGTCTGTTGGATCATCTTCCTTTGGAATGGTACGAATATGGATCTCTTCCAGTCAGTTGGCCAGGTGGCTGCCTTCCAAATTTCTTGGCATAGATGAGTAAGTGCCTCTAGCACAGCATCTGTTTGTTGAAACATCTCAATGAGTATTCTGTCAATTCCAAGAGCCTTGTTTTTTTTACCAATTCCTTCAGTGCAGCTTTGACTTCTTCCTTCAACACCATTGGTTCTTGATCATATGCCACATCCTGAAATAGATAAACATCAACCAGTTCTTTTTTGTACAGTGACTCTGTTTCTTCCTTCTTTCTTCTTTTGAGGATTCCTGCATCATTCAGTATTTTGCCAGTAGAATCTTTCAATATTGCAACTCGAGGCTTGAGTTTTTTCTTTAGTTCCTATAGCTTGAGAAATGCCAAACATGTTCTTCCCTTTTGGAATTCTAACTCCAGGTCTTTGCACATTTCATTATAATAATTGAATTTGTCTTCTTGACCTGCTCTTTGAAATCTGTTAAGCTCTTTTATCTTGTTATTTCTTCCATTTACTTTAACTACTCTCTCTTCAAGAGCAAGTTACAAAGTTCCTCTGACATCCATTTTGGTCTTTTCTTCCTTTCCTGTCTTTTTAATGACTTTTTGCTTTTTAATGACCACCACTTATCTGTCAGTTTGTCATACTGTGGTGGCTTGTGTGTTGCTGTGAGGCTGAAGACTATGGCATTGATATTTCAAATACCATCAGGGTGACCCAGGGTGGACAGGTTTCAGAGGAGCTTCCAGACTAAGACAGATTTGGAAGAAGGAAAGGGCCATCTACTTCTCAAAGAGTTGGCCAGTGAAAACCTTATGAATAGCAGTGAAACACTGTCTGATATATTACTGGAAAACTTTATGAATAGCCCTGAAACATTGTCTGATATAGTGCTGGAATATGAACCCCTCAGGTCGGAAGACATTCAAAATATGACTGAATAAGAGCTGCCTTGTCAAAGTAGAGTTGACTTTAATGATGTGGATGGAGTAAAGCTTTCAGGACCTCAATTTACTGATGTGGCAAAACCCAAAATGTGGATAAATGGCTGCAAACGTCCATTAATAATCAGAATGTAGAGTGTATGATGCCTGAATGTAGGAAAATTGGAAATTGTCAAAAATGAAATTAAATGCATAAAGATCAATATCCTAGGCATTAGTGAGCTAAAATGGACTGTTTTTAGCCATTTTTAATCAGATAATTATATGATCTACTATGCCAGGAATGACAAATTGAAGAGGATTGGTGTGACATTTCATCATCACAAAGAATGTTTCAAGATTTATGCTGAAGTACAGTGCTGTCAGTAATAGGATAATGTCCGTACACCTACAAGGAAGACCAGTTAATAGTACTACTATTCAAATTTATTCATCAACCACTAAAGCCAAGGAAGAGGAAATTGAAGATTTTCACTAGCTTCTGCAGCCTGAAATTGACCAAACATGCAAGCATGATGTATTGATTATTACTGGTAACTGGAATGTGAAAGTTGGAAACAAAGAAGAATCCCCAGTAGTTGGAAAATATGGCCTTGGTGACAGAGATGACAGCGAGATCACAGGATAGAACTTTGCAAGACCAAGGACTTATTCATTGCAAATACCTTTATCAACATAAATGGCAGCTATACACGTGGACTTCACCAGACGGAGTACACAGAATGAGATCAACTACATCTGTGGAAAGAGGCAAAAGAGAAGCTCAATATCTTCAACCAAAACAAGGCCAGGAGCTGACTGTGGAAAAGACCATCAATTGCTCGTATTCGAGTTTAAGTTGAGGCTGAAGACAATTAGTCCACAAGAGCCAAAATATAACCTTGATTATCAAACTAAAACTCACTGCCATCAAGCTGTATCCAACTCATAGCGACCCCTCCTTGGGTTTCCAAGGCAGTATCACTACAGAATAGATTTCCCAGTCTTCCTTCTGAGGAGTGGCTGGTGGGTTTGAACTGCCAGCCTTCTGGTTAGCAGTCAGATGCCTTAGGCACTCCCTCCTGAATTTATGGACCATCTGAAGAATAGATTTGACACATTGGCCACCAATTACTGAAAACCAGGTGAATGGTGGGATGACATCCAGAACACCATACATAGGTAGTGAAGAGTGAAGAAAAAGCTAATGAAGTTTATTATGAATCTTTTTTATACATAGCTGTCTATACTAGCATATAGGCATTCTAAGCACGTTGTGGCTGTATCTTAGCCCTAAATATGAAGTTAGAATAATCCATTTTAATAATTATTCCAAATGGGCATATACTTTATTTCATAGGAATCAAGGTCTAAATGGAACCCAGAACCTGTATTATTTCTTTTTAGATGACATATGGGATAAACCATCCATTCACTGTGATGCAGATTCTGCAGTCTTCTTTTAGTAGGCATAATGGTATTTTCATCATGATAGACAAAGTGTTAAGACACACCCAAACACTCATGCTCTCACACTAGCATGTCTTCTCATCAAGTTCATCAAGAAAACAGGAATAAGAATGTAGTCCACAAAATCAAGGCCATTATAAACAGGTTATAGTCTAATTCAAAACTTTTTTAGAAGCCCACATATTTTTCTCCTTTATATTAAAAAAAAAAAAAGTAGCAAATTCCTTAGATTAAGTGTATTAGCTTTCCATTGGTAGAAGGTGAGTGTGCTGTGTAAGAAGGTTTCTGTTCTTCATTGAACATGTATTTCTGGAGCTCCAGCTAGGTGCCAGGTACAGTGCTAAGCATTGACGATCTAGCATTTGACAATATATTTGGCTTGTGATGGAATGGTGCTTTCATATGTGGGTACTCAAGCAACAAATAAGTAAACAAAACAAATAGTTCATTCCAGACAGTGATAAGTTCCCTCTAGCATGGAAGCTAGAATATGCCAATGTCACTAACAAAGAACCATGGTTAACAAATTCATGTGTTGCACTGTCTAAAAATGACCTCATTATATTCTACACTTGTTTATTTGAATACTCAGATAATGAACATCAAATGTTTGGTTTTAAAAGATGAAATATGGCTTTTCATTTTCAATCCTTATGTGCTAGTAGCAATTTAAGAATATGTATGTGAGTGGTGAAACCCTGATAGTACTCTTAGGACCATATCTAAGACAAATATTTTATTTTATCTAACAACATTAAAGAACCAGTCTCTGGGGGGGGGTGTCCTTTTTATGACTAAAACAATAAACTATAGTGTTGCTTTGGTCAGCAGTAGGTTTGTTTTTTGGGTTTTATTTATTTATTTATTTAGTAACGTATAGCTTTTAGTGTTGCTCCATCAATTTGTCAATGTGTTTAGAGACTGTTGATCTTGTACTTGGGGCTCAGCACTGTGTTAAACAGTTCTGCGGTAGGATTACCTAATTGGTCTTACTATCCTTTTCACTTGAAAATGAATGTAGGATTACCTAATTGGTCTTACTGTCCTTTTCACTTGTAAACGAATAAAAATAAGGCAGACCTATTAGATAAGATATAAATTCTGATTTTCTTAAGTCCTAATTGATTCATTTAAATGTACGCATTTCAGTTAAATTCTTCTTTATTAGCCAATATATTTTGTTAACTATATTATCTGGTATAAAATTACACTTAATTGTTTTCTCCTTTTTATACAGCACGTAACTGGCAGAATCTTCGAGAGTGAAGTGAGATATCAGTGTCACCCTGGATACAAAGCAGTCGGAAGTCCTGTGTTTATCTGCCAAGCCAATCGCCACTGGCACAATGAATCGCCTCTGTCGTGCATCCCTCTCAGCTGTGGAAAACCACCCCCAATTCAGAATGGCTACACGAAAGGAGAAAACTTTGAAGTAGGATCCAAGGTTCAGTTTTTCTGTAATGACGGTTATGAGCTTATTGGGGATAATTCTTGGACATGCCTGAAATCTGGCAAATGGAATAAGAAGCCAAACCAAAAGTGTGTGCCTGCCAAATGCCCAGAGCCACCTCTCTTGGAAAACCAGCTAGTACTGAAGGAGTTGACTACAGAGGTGGGAGTGGTGACATTTTCCTGTAAAGAAGGCCATTCCCTGCAAGGCCCCTCTGTCCTGAAATGCTTGCCATCTCAGCAGTGGAATGATTCCTTTCCTGTTTGTAAAATGGTCCTTTGCCTCCCTCCTCCACTGATTTCCTTTGGTGTCCCTGCTCCTTCTTCTGCTCTTCATGTTGGAAGTACTATCAAATATTCTTGTGTGGATGGGTTTTTCCTAAGAGGAGACCCTACCGCCTTCTGCCAAGCTGATGGCACCTGGAGCTCTCCACTGCCAGAATGTGTTCCAGTAGAATGCCCCCAGCCTGAGGAAATCCTCAATGGCATCATCGATGTGCAGGGTCTTGCCTATCTCAGCACAGCTCTCTACACCTGCAAGCCAGGCTTTGAATTGGTGGGAAACACCACCACCCTTTGTGGAGAAGATGGTCAGTGGCTTGGTGGAACACCGACATGTAAACCCATTGAGTGTCCAAAGCCCAAGGAGATTTTGAATGGCAAATTCTCTTACACAAATCTCCACTATGGGCAGACTATTACTTACTCCTGTGAACGAGGCTTCAGGCTCAAAGGTCCCAAAGCCTTGACATGTTTAGAGACAGGTGATTGGGATGTGGATGCCCCCTCTTGCAATGCCATACACTGTAGCCCCCCACAGCCCATTGAAAATGGTTTTGTGGAAGGTGCCGATTACAGCTATGGTGCCATGATCATCTACAGCTGCTTCCCTGGGTTCCAGATGGCTGGGCATGCCATGCAGACCTGTGAAGAGTCCGGATGGTCAAGCTCCATCCCAACATGTGTACCCATAGACTGTGGTCTCCCTCCTCACATAGATTTTGGAGATTGTACTAAGATCAGAGATGGCCAGGGATATTTTGACCAAGAGGATGACTTGATGGAAGTTCCGTATCTGACGCCCCACCCTCCTCCCCATTTGAGAGCAGTGGCTAAAACCTTGGAGAATTTGAAGGAGCTTCCTGCTACACATTTGTCAACCTTTCTGTATGGCAGTGTGGTTGCATATACCTGTAATCCAGGATATGAACTTTTGGGGAACCCCATGCTGATCTGCCAAGAAGATGGAACT
Organism: Orycteropus afer afer; assembly: GCF_000298275.1. NCBI lineage: Eukaryota > Metazoa > Chordata > Mammalia > Tubulidentata > Orycteropodidae > Orycteropus > Orycteropus afer. The sequence goes on from NW_006921624.1 coordinate 16,849,406, forward strand.
TGGAATGGCAGTGCACCTTCCTGCATTTCAATTGAATGTGACTTGCCTGTTGTACCTGAAAATGGCTTTTTACATTTTACAGAGACTACTATGGGCAGTGCAGTCCAGTATAGCTGCAAACCTGGGCACATTCTAGTGGGGTCCAACATAAGACTCTGTCTACAGAATAAAGAATGGAGTGGTGTTTCCCCACACTGTGAAGCCATTTCATGTAAGATGCCAAATCCGATTATGAATGGGTCCATCAAAGGAAGCAACTACACGTACTTGAGCGTGTTGTACTATGACTGTAACCCTGGATATGTGCTAAATGGCACCGAGAGGAGAACGTGCCAGGAAAATAAAAATTGGGATGGCAGTGAGCCAATTTGCATTCCTGTGGACTGTGGGTCACCCCCTGTCTCAGCCAATGGCCGAGTGAGAGGAAACGGGTACACCTTCCAGAAGGAGGTTGAGTACACTTGCAATGAAGGGTTCTTGCTTGAAGGAGCCAGGAGTCGTGTTTGTCTTGCCGATGGGAGTTGGAGTGAAGCCACTCCCACCTGTGTGCCTGTCAGATGTGCCACCCCATCACAGGTAGCAAATGGTGTGATGGATGGCCTGGACTACAGCTTTGGAAAGGAGGTCATGTTTCACTGTCAGGAGGGCTACGTGTTACATGGTGCTCCAAAACTTACCTGCCAAGCAAGTGGTAACTGGGATGCAGAGGTTCCTCTCTGTAAACCAGTCAACTGTGCATCTCCTGAAGATCTTGCCCATGGCTTCCCTAATGGCTTTTCTTTTTATCATGAGGGACACATAGAGTATCAGTGCTTGCCTGGTTATAAGCTCCATGGGAATCCTTCAAGAAAGTGTCTTTCTAATGGTTCCTGGAGTGGCAGCACGCCTTCCTGCCTGCCTTGCAGGTGTTCTACACCAATTATTCAAAATGGAGCTGTCAATGGGACAGATTTTGGTTGTGGAAAGATAGCCCAGATTCAGTGCTTCAAAGGCTTCAAGCTCCTGGGACTTTCTGAAATCACTTGTGTAGCCAATGGCCAATGGAGCACTGTCTTCCCACATTGTGAACACGTGTTCTGTGGTTCTCCACCAACGATATCAAATGCATTCATCAATGAGAGTGGTTCTTTGGAGGAAAACGTGGTAACTTACAGCTGTAGATCTGGGTATATCATGCGAGGCAGTTCACATCTGGTCTGTACAGAGAAAGGGACATGGGGCCAGCCTTATCCAGTCTGTGAGCCTCTGTCTTGTGGACCCCCTCCATCTACCGCCAATGCAGTGGCAACTGGAGAGACACACACCTATGAAAGTCAAGTGAAACTCAGGTAAGACCATGGCTTTAGAATTCCAAGAGGTGCAAGCAGTCTAGTTGTAAAATGAGAAGTGACAGGTCAAAAATAAAGCTAGTTGAAAAGAAAACACCATGTCTGGACTGCTCTCTGGAGACTGAGGCTTTTGCCACTGGCTTTATTCTACCCACAATTATGTAGAAATCCACTGACTATAAAAAGGAAATGTATACACTTTAAAAATTTAGTTCCTAATACAGTTGTCACGATTGTCATATTCTGCTGTGCTTCATGTAACAGATTATTAAATGAGTAAATGTTTGTAAAGCACTTAGAACAATGACTGGAATTGAATAAGTTCTATTTAAACATTTGCAAAATAAATTAATGCAAATTTTTTAAATTATAAAGGGCCTTAGAGTCAAGCTGACCCGATTTTGAACACCAGTAGTACTGTAACATGACAATCCTAATTCAGGATTACAAGAAATAGTGTATGTGGATGTCTAGAGCAATGCCTGGCCCAAAGAAGATAATAAATAGTAATTATGTTATATCCTTGCTAATGTTTGAGTCTATTCTTAATTTTGTCTAGAATTCCTTGAACTGTTAGCTATTTTTTTAATTAAAAACAAATTCAATAATCATATCTACAGCAAAGGTAAATAATGTCAATAACATTTGAAGCAATTTTAGTCTTAGATAAACTTTAATGTAAATAAGAATTGGCCTGGTTATATTATATATTATATTATATATTGGCATTGTTATATTGATGTTTATGCAGACAATGTCACCCACCTGACATCTAGGCAGTTTTGATACATTACATACAATGTCTTCTTAGCCTTGTAACAGTCTCTTAAGTCCAAGATGAGGTCCCAGATTAGAGTGTTCTCTCTTTCCTGCACTCATTTTTGCATTTCCACTGCAGATGTGTAGAAGGTTATGTGATGGATACAGATATCGACACGTTCACCTGTCAGAAAGATGGGCATTGGTTCCCTGAGAGAATCTCCTGCAGTCCAAAAAAATGTCCCCTGCCAGCAAACATAACACAGATACTCGTTCACGGGGATGATTACAGTGTGAACAAGCAAGTTTCCTTGTCATGTGCAGAAGGGTATACCTATGAGGGTGTGAACATATCAACGTGTCAGGTAAGAGTCTCTGTCTTGATTAGAATGCACAAGTACAACTCGTGTGTGTGTCTGTGTGTATGTATTTGCAGCACAACCAGTATCTTGCTGTCCTGAAAAGACAAAAAAAAAAAAAAAAAAAAAAAAAAGGCTCAAAGTTTCAAACATGTCAAAGGATTTGAGAGGTTTCTAAGCAGAGATAAAATAAAATTCCTCTCTCTTCTCAGTATTCCCATTTTTAAATCAGGAAAGTGGCAAGAGCTTTTGTTATATAAAATGTTAAAATATCTACAGCAAGATATTCATGACAAATTAGCACTCAAAAGAATGTCTGTGTATTGAGATTGCCTAAGCCAAGTATGTTTAAAGTTTTAGTGGAAGGACTGAAGGTTTCAGAACCACCCTCACCCAAAACAGTATTGCCTTCAGGTGGATTCTGACTCACGGCAGCTCAGAGTGCCTCGGAGCAGAACTGTGCCTCATAGGCTTCTCAATGGCTGACTTTTTGGAAGTAGATCACCAGGCCTTTCTTCCAATGAACCTTTAGGTGGATTCGAACCACCAACCTTTCCGTTAGTAGCTGAGTGCTAACTGTTTGTGCCATTCAGGACTGTAAGATTTCAGAAGCAAAGAATAATTGGAGTTGAATGCTGCCATTATTACTTACCATTGATGTCACTTTTAAAGGAGCCCTCGTGGCACAATGCTTAAGTGCTCAACTGCTAACAAAAAGGTTGGCGGTTTAAGCCCACCTGCCACTCCGTGGGAGAAAGATGTGGCACTCTGCTTCCATAGAAATGTACAGCTTTGGAAATCCCATGGGCAGTCTCCTCTGTCCTATAGGGTCACTGTGAGTCAGAATCAACTTGGTGGCAAAGGTTTCTTTGTGTGTATGACTTTAAGAAAGTTACTTAGACTTTCTGAGTTTCACTTTCTTATTTGAAAATGCATATAATAATGCATAGCTTGTATGATATGTGGGAAACTGGTTAGGTAATGAAAGAAAATGCCTGGATGAGTGCCGTAGGTGGCAAACTTCCCTGGCACATCCCCTGTCATAGCCTCCATAAGATGTACAGAGAAGGAAAAGAGAAAGAGTGATTGGTGCGCTGTTCTTTTCAGGAGGGTGGTAGAGAGTGCTGTGTAAATTCAAATACTTACAGACTCGGTGACTTTATGCTCCTTCAACTTGTTCTCCTTATTTGTAATTGAAAGGATTGAATCATTTAATGTATATAAAGTATCTGAAGTATATGCCTGACATTTAGTATGGACTCAAGAATGATTTCATTCTCCTGCCCATTTTCCATTTATAAATGATGTACTCAATCATTCCAACTCATGGAGGACCCACCTTCCCCAGGTGGGTCAGAATGGAAGCTCCTTACGTTTCCAATGACTGATGTTTCAGAAGCCCATCCCCAGGGCTTTCTATTGAGATGCTTCTTGGTGTCTTGAACCTTCGATCTGTCAGTGAGTAGCTGAGTATGTGTCTTAGGCTAGGTTCTAGAGAAGCAAAACCAGTGAAGCTTAGAGAAAAGAGAGAAATTTACTTCATGAAAATGGCTCATGCAGCTGTATAGGGTGGCAAATCCCAAGTCCATGAATCAGACATCGGCTGGAGGCTTCTCCTGATTTATGTAGCTGCAGGTGGCCAATGGATCCAAGACTGGCAGGTAAGATGGCAGGATGCTGGCTCACAGGATGGGAAAGCAATAATCCCAAGCTCAGCAAGTTGCTGGTTCAAGTCCAAAAAAATGGAGGTGAGATGATGAGGGGCCAGATACAGGATCCAGATCCAGTAAAAAGCCAAAGAGCTTTGCCAGAACTTCTACATGTATATTGGAAACAGACCACACTCCCAAAGAAACTCCCTTTGCACTGATTGGCTGCTCTTAGCAGATCTTATCGTGGAGGTGATTACATTATATTAAGTCTCATCATGGAGGATGACTCCATCATAACAGGAAACCACTGGGAATCATGGCCCAGCCCAGTTGACACACAGCCTTAGCCATCCCAGCATGCTGAACATCTGTATACCACCTAGGGTCTCCCATTAGTCGTTACTTGCCATTGAGCCCATTCCAACTCATGGTGACCCCATTTGTGCAAAGTAGAACTGCTCCACCGAGCTGTCAAGACTATCTTTTCAAACTTCGGATGATATGATTAAGAGCTACTGCTTCTCATACACTTTAAATTAAAAATTAAAATGTGAAATTACATGAAATATACATTGGTATAAGCCATGGAATATTTGTATTTAACCATCCAGTCTCTATAGGCATTATAATGTAAAAATACTCCTTAGTGTTCTTGACTACTGCCTGAACTTCTTTGGGGGGGGGGGTGAAGTTTGTATTATGTGTTTACAAAATTTCTAAACTTGTTTGTTGTTGTTATGTGCCATCAAGTTGGACCCTACTCATAGCGACCCCTCCTTGGGTTTCCGAGGCAGTATCACTACGGAAGTAGATTGCCCCATCTTCCTTCTGAGGAGTGGCTGG
>NW_006921624.1:16862098-16864248 GCF_000298275.1 Orycteropus afer afer
GACTCGACGGCACTTAACAACAACAACAACAATATATTAGGTCAAAAATAATAACTTAATGCTAATCTGGATCTAAAATTTCATCTTAATTCCTCAAAAGCCTAAGGTTAAGTAAAAAGGCAAAGAGAGAAAAAGAAAGAGAAGCATGATAAATTTTACATCTTACTGAGGAGGGAGCCAACAAATGGTATTTTTTTTTTAACATTAATTGTTAAAAAAAAAAATAGATTTATTTAAACTTTTCTTGGAATGAAAACTGACATAGCCAAAACAAAATATTTATAACTCAAATTACTAAGGGAAAGAGAATGTGATAAAAATAGTATGTCTGAAAAAATGCTAAACTATTAACTAAAATTTAATACTTGGGTATAATCCACTCTGAAAGTACCCAAATACTTAGTTACTGAGCTAGTTTTTAAAACTAGTTACTGTATTTTTTCATCAAATAAGGTGAAAACCCATAAAACACACATACTGCACATAGGAGACTAATGCAAGTGGATTGCATGGTTTGCAAAAAACATATGATACACATGCTAGCTGTGTAAAAATACAAAGTGTACTTCCTCAGAATCAATAAAAAATAATTCACATATTGTTGTTGTTGTTGTTTGTTATTTTGTGCCATCAAGTCAGACCCGACTCATAGCAACCCCTCCTTAGAACAGTATATTTTCCTGTGCATCTGTAAGTATGTAAGTATAGAAAAACACAACAGCTTTAAGTGTTTCTCTGGATGGATCTCAGAAAGCTTTCCATTTTTCTTTGATGTTTTTCAGTCTTTATGTAATGAATACATAATTCTTTTTCAATAAGAAGAAAATAATAACTGCTTATTTTTAAGAAACATTTCATTTTACAGAGTCATTTACCTTATTGGAAAGTCAAGACAGTATCCTCCCACCAAAGTCAGCAGAATTTTTACAGATAAATATTTATCAATAATTAAACTAACAGCCCAAAGAAAATACTGTTGAATAGAAAAATAAAGGTGAAAGTCATTAACAGATCCAGGTAAAAACCAAAGTAGAGTGGTGGTTCCTTTTCAGACACTTTGCTGATTTAGAACACAGCATCAAGGCATTAAGATATCCAAAGGCTCTCATAGATGGAAACACAGCTCACAGAATCCTTGTGCCAAAGTTCACATACTTGACTTAGTCAAGTCCCTTAAGGCATAACTTAGAACCTAATCTCTTTTTTTTAACATATAATCTTATTTGTCTTGTTTATTCTGCCCCCAAAAAACCTCTGATTATGACACATAGTGACCCTATAGGACAGAGTAGAACTGCCCCATAGAGTTTCTAAGGCTGTGACTTTTTACAGAAGTAGACTGCCACATCTTAGTCCCGAGGAGCAGCTGATGAGTTTGAACCACTGACCTTTCAGTTAGCAGCTGAACTCTTAAGCACTGTGCCACCAGGGCTCCTGCTATTACTCCATAGTAAATTAGAAGCTTAAAGCATGGAAGAGTTGCTGCCATTAGGAATACTGGTGATTGCAGTAAAAGATAAGGAACAGAGAAAGAGGAAAAGACTCATAAAAATTATTTCAACGATTCAAAGAACATAGTAATCTTAAAGGAAATAATATAGCCCTAAGGTCTATGAGCTTTTGAGGAAAATACAAAAAAAAATTGAGAATAATAATTATAAATCCTTTCGTAAGTAGATTATATTTATCTTACTCTATTTCAGAAGGCAGGTCAGTAAATTTTTAGAAATACACAAACATATTTAAAATTTTAAATGCATGGGCACTTCATAGGGTAAATATATGTTTAATGGATGTTACATTGTTGAAAATTCAAATATGCTTACAAATAATGTATTGCACATGTTTCATGTTCAGTGGATATAAAAAACTGATTCATCTTCCTTGCTATACTTCTCAGGTGTTGAAAGATGAACACAGTTCAAAATATATTTGCTAAATTACCTCTTCGATATTCAAACACATTCTTTTTTTAGTATTTTATTGAGTTTTTGGTAGCCGTTTACACAGAAAATAAGGTACCCTTTTAACAATTTCTATACATATCATCCAGGAGCTCTGGTAGCATAGTGGCTAAGGCACTTGACTGCTAACCAGAAGGCTGGCGGTTCAAACCCACCAGCCACTCCTCGGAAGGAAGGTTGGGCAAT